>NC_058405.1:105446868-105484959 GCF_002201575.2 Neomonachus schauinslandi
AGAAGAAGAAGAAGAAGAAGAAGAAGAAGAAGAAGAAGAAGAAGAAGGAGAAGGAGAAGGAGAAGGAGAAGGAGAAGGAGGAGAAGGAGAAGGAGAAGGAGAAGAAAGAAAGAAAGAAAGAAAAGAAAAGAAAAAAGAAAAGGAAAGGAAAGAAAAGAAAAGGAAAGAAAAGTTGCGGGGGGGAAGACTGGATTTCCTTGGAGAACTTGAAGAGAAGGTAGATTGTTAAGAGAAGAGCAATGTGCGGGCGCCTGGGTGGCTCAGTTGGTTAAGCGACTGCCTTCGGCTCAGGTCATGATCCTGGAGTCCCGGGATCGAGTCCCGCATCGGACTCCCTGCTTGGCAGGGAGTCTGCTTCTCTCTCTGACCCTCCCCCCGTCTCATGTGCTCTCTCTCTCTCTCTCTCAAATAAATAAATAAAATCTTTAAAAAAAAAAAAGAGAAGAGCAATGTGCTCAGAGATACATGAATGGGGATAGCACAGATGCTTTATTGTGGTAAATGCAAAGATAACTATGTATTCTTAAAGGAGCATCTCAACTTGCTTGTATAGTTTTCTTGCAAGTAAATTTTATAATTTTCTCAGGAAAGAAAAAGAGATTGTAATAAGAATATAGGAAAGGGAAAGATTATATCCATTTTGAAAACTATACTTGGAAGAAGCTCTAAGAATGTCACATAAGGGAACATGCTGTTCACTGGAACATGAGAGAGTGACAGAGAACAGAAATCAGGTTTGAAAGATGTTTTGATTTGTATAAAACATCTAGTTTATTTGTTGTTATGAAAAGATGGTTTTAGTGCTAAAAGTTTAGGATTTTATTTGACGATGATGATAATGATGATGGTGGTGGTGATGACACTGTCACGGCTAGGATGACCAACCATCACAGTTTGCCCAGTACTCTCCTGGTCTTAGCACTAAAAGTCCAGTGTTCCAGAAAACCCCTCAGTACTGAAAAGGAGCTTGTCAGATCTCTAATTTTAGATTGCATAACTGACAGATGGGCCCAGCTGTTGTGTTCTGGATCTACCACCATGCTGTGCCAAGGCTACTCTTAGCTCATGACTGTGTAAGGCAGGGATATTAAGGTAGTCCCATTCCTGCAACATGTGGAACTCCTCTGATGGGCAATTTTGGCTCCCCATCAGCCTTCCTGAAACTTTACTGAAACTACATCGGTCTAAGACTTTTCCTATCTAGCCTCCCCTTCCTTCTACCTTTCGCACAAGTCAGATCTGCATTGTAGTCTGACAGCTCTCCTCATTTTTTCTCTCAGGTTGTTATTCAATAAGGCTTTTGCATATCTAATCCTGTCTTGACTCTGTGTCTCAGAGGATCCAAACTAGTACAAATTGTGTAGGAGTAGTCTAAGTAAATAAACGGTAAGATGGGGCTCTGAGTCTGGCTCACTCTCTAAACAATGGACAAAGGACATGGCCCTGAGGATACACGGTGCATGGACAGTTCCTGGCACATGATGTTCAAGTACTAAAATTTTCATGAAAAGTGACCTGAGAAAACATCTTGTTAAAAGAGATATATCCTTGCAGGGACAATGGCTCATGCGTTTGGAAAATATGGAAGAAACAATGACTACAAAGACAGCAGAGCTGGCTAGTTACTGCTACATTGTGATGACACTCCAAGGAGGGATAATGAAAAACTGAGAGCTATTCACAAGCAATTAAAATTAAACATGAGGGTCAACATGGGGAAATTACAAAGAGACAGTGGAAGAGTAGATACAGCTGAGCAGCAAACAGAAACTGTAATTGTTAGATCTACAGAGCTCCAGAGATGTCTAAATGCTCAGCAAAGACAGGTCTGCTATGCTAAAATCAGAGGCCTAGTTGTTAAGACCTGGGAACCTGAAATATGGATGAGGATGGTGCATACCCCTAAAGGTGCTGGTTCCTGAACTATCCCCTTGGACTCAGAGTTTGCAAAGGTTGTCCAGTTTCCTCTAGTAAAGGCTAGCACCTTCTTACTGCTGAAAGATGTTGGAGAAATATTTCACCTGAAAGGCAAAAGGTATCTCCTCAAGAGCTATACTTACTTCTTCTGACTGCTAGGCTGACAACTATGGTTAAATCTCAATATAATCTAGCTGGAGGGACTGCTAAACCTCATAAAGGAGGAAAGAGATTACACACAAAAGGAACTGTGAGAAATAGCATAATGACCAGGGGCCAGAGAATCCCTGGAAATGGATTTTGAAGGTGCTTGATCAAGAGGGGTTAGAATATAAGATAGATAAGTAAGGATTCCTTTACTTAGAAGCTCTTTCCCAGTATACTGATGGGATTTAACACTCTGGCAAGAAGCCAGGATGTGGGACACAATCTGTGTGAATGTAGCTCTTAAGGCATGGAGAAATTATGCCATTCTCCATGTAGAAACACTTTATGATGTTTCAGATGGGTGAAAAAATAAAGAAGATGAGAAAAGGAAGTGGACATTAAGAAATAGATTATGTAGAGAAAGAAAACCCACCAAAGGATCTCAAGAGGACACACTATTCCCCAAGGCTGATGGAATGTAGTGAGAGGAGCACCAGCACCACCAAGAAATTCCAGTACTGGGGGTGGGGGGGGGTGACTGACAGCCAATAAGGATGTTGCTTAACATTTACAACCCCCAAAAATACAATAATGGAGAAGCAGAAGCCAGAGGGTGGTTGTTCCACTGAAAGGCATGATGCTCTGCTCTCATCTCTGACCTAAGCTACCCTCCTATCCAGAACCCACTGATTGATGAAGTAGCCAAATCCCTAGTGAAATCCTAGCCAAATCTCCAAAACCCTACAACACTGTGGCAATTATACAACTATGATGATCCTCCCAGATCTTTCCTCAAAGGGAGCTACAAACATTTACTTGAGTGACTCGATATTGGAGAAAGGGAAATACTCAGATATCTTGATTATTAGATACAGTGTCTAAGTTGACATTGATACGTCATCATTGATCCCTTGAGGTGGGGCTTACGCAGGCCAGGTAATAAGTGAAGTCCTGGCTAAATTCCGATTCACTGTAGCACACTGAATCCATAGACCCACCCAGGAGTCATTTTCTTAGTCTCAGAGTATATAATTCAAATTGGTATACCTGGGAATTGGATGAACCTCAACATTGGGTTTGTTGTTTCTGGAATGAGAGCTATTATGGTGGGAAAGGCCTAATGGATGTCTCCAAAAATATATACCCTCCATCCTCTCCCTATCCAACCTGAATGGTCACCATTAAAGACAGAAAGCAGTCTCAATTATGCTTCTGCTTAATTTGCCAGTCTTGCCCCTGCAGAATGATTTGGACTACCACAGGCTTAACCAAGTGATAGGCCCAGTTGTAGCTGCCATGCCAGATGAAGTATCATT
Source organism: Neomonachus schauinslandi (assembly GCF_002201575.2). Taxonomy (NCBI): domain Eukaryota; kingdom Metazoa; phylum Chordata; class Mammalia; order Carnivora; family Phocidae; genus Neomonachus; species Neomonachus schauinslandi. The sequence continues at coordinate 105,450,249 of NC_058405.1, forward strand.
ACTAGAGCAGATTAATAAGGCCTCAGACGCATGGTATGCAGACATTGATCTGGCAAATGTGCTGCTTTCAATTCGATTTAAGAGGAGGATCAGATAAGAGTTTTATTCACATTTGATAGACGATAATATTTACTTATGGTTTTTCCTCAGGGCTATGTTAATTTTCTTACCCCCTGGTTAAAAAAAAAAAACAAACAAAAAAAACCCTATTCAAATATAGTGTGAAGATATCTGAAATCTGGACCGCTAGACATTACAGAGAATATTATATTAACCCACTGTATCAAATACATCAAACTTCTCAGTCAGAATGAACAAGTGGTGGCTAGGATGCTGGAAGCATTGGGAAAACACATATGCACCTGAAAGTTGGAGATAAACCCTATAAAGATTCAGGGATTCACCATTATCATGATGTTTTTATGAGTCCAATGGTGAACAGCATGCCAAAGTTAAAGACAAAGTTCAAGACAAATCATTGCATCTTGATATCCCTACTATAAAGAAAGAATAGTACTTGGTAAGCCTCTTCGGATTCAGGAGATAACATATTCATTCCATGCTAAAGATTATTGTTCTAGCTCATTTCCTTGGTGACATGGAAAACTCCTAGAATTGAGTGTGATACAGAGCAGTAAAGGGCTCTGTAGTAGGTTTAAGCTATGATGCAAGCAGCCCTGTCATTTGGGTCATATGACCCAGCAGACCTGATGGGTGTCAATGGTCAGAACAACATGCAGTATGGAGCTTATGGAAAGTCTCAGCAGGGGAATCCCAACACAGGCCCCTAAGATTCTGCAGCAAAGCCATGGCATCAGTACCAGAGAGTTAAAAATGATCCTGACAGGTTTCTGGACCCTGGAACAAAACAGAATGTTTGACTCTGAGGCTCCAAGTTACCATCCATCTGGAACTGCCCATCATGAGTTGTCTTCATATCTACGTCTATGTAGGGGTTCCAATCAAGAAAAGAAGAAGAAGGAAAAAAAAACAATTAAGTTTGTTTTATGGAGTCTGAGAAGGGTTACCAAGGATTCAGACCTCTTAGCAATTAAGGTTTGGGTCACAGATGCCAAAATGATAGTTGAGAAAGAAGAGCAATTAGAATGGATAGTGGAAGAGGAGCAAAATGATTATCAACTGTGCACTGAGATAAACTATAGCTATAAATTCTATTAGTCCTACTAACCTCCCTCTTCTAAATTTTCTCACAAGAAGAGAGACCTAAAGGAAGTACGGTGTTGTTTCCCAAACCTCTGTAGACACAGATATGTGTGGCACAAGGGGTGCTCTTTGGCAGCCATGAACACGCACTTCTCAAATCTCTGTCTATGGGGAGCATCATTGACTGACCCCATTACTGATACAAGGCCCTACTTCCAACAAGGTTCTCAGACGATGATTGAGTATGACATAAATACTGAGGCAGACACACTCCCGTGAAATGCACAACTCTTTCAAATGGCAACTTTGGCTCAAGAACCCCTAATCAGCCTTGCTAAATATATCTTAGAATTGCACTGCAGTCTAAGACTTATTCTATCCAAACTTCCTCCCCTGTTTCTTCCCCAGGGGTCAGCCCTATAACACATTCCATCTCAATCTCATCAGTCTCACTCCCCTTTATTACTCACAGATACTTTCCCCAATCAACCTCATACATGCCAAGATATGAATATTTTTAAATGTGGATAAGAGAAGGTACAGAATCTCATGCCCCTTGGCCTTTGTCAAAGAGTTCAAACTGGCACAAATAAATATGTTGTATCGATCTACACTATTATCTTCTGTACTGCTATATGCTCCTCTTAGAAAATAAAAACAAGGAAAAACAAAAAGACAAACTCAGGGTTGCCAATACAACATCACAGAAATGATGTGTAGTTAAGTAGCATCGTCCCTGCTAGGTCATTTGCAATATGGTCGGCTACAGTCAATCCCTACTAAGTCTCCCTCTCTCCCTAACTATTCACACAAGAAACTTCTCTGGACCCTGTCATCATTTGAGTTTGTGACACTGGCCTAGTACTCTCAATAAACTAATGTGCAAAGGTATCTTCTGAGAATGAAAATATAGGATGGGTTGAAGGTTTAAAGTGACATAGAAGTGTGGCTACCATAGAGATAGGGATGGAGAAAGAAGACTGTAGGCTTTACAGGGACTTGGGGATTTGCAAAAAGCAAGGCTGTCAGAAGACCACAGAGTGCAAAGATTTACAGTTCATTAATGAAATACCTTGCTGCAGAATATGGGCTCTGAAAAGAAGCAGAATAAGTACAATGAAACAAAAGCAGATGGAGTCAAATCACTAAAAGCTGAAATAAGGACAAAGATTAGGTTCTGCGTGGGGTGGTAAGTTCAGAGGTTGTATGTAGAAAAGGGTATTCCCATTTCTATCCCTGGGAGAAAGTACATGGGATTAAATTTCTATTTTTCAGTTTGAATAAATAATTAATTCCAGATACTGAATTTCCTATAATGATTACCAAGTGTTCTCTCTAATAAAATAGACATTTTAAATGGCCTTAGTAGTCATTTGTTATGTAATATATGTAAATATTGTATTAGTTCGCTAGGGCTGCCATAACAAATACAACAGATCGGATGGCTAAAACGCCAGGAATTTATTTTCTCACAGTTCTGGAGGCTGGAAGTCTGAGACTGAGGCGTCAACAGCGGTTGATTTCATCTGGGGCCTCTTCCTTTGGCTTATAAATAGGTGTTTTCTCCCTTTGCTTGCCCATGTTCTTTCCTCTGTGTCCCAACTTCCTCTTTTTATAAGGACATTGGTTATATTAGATTAAGGCCTAACCATATAACCTCATTTTCCCTTAATTAGCTCTTTAAGAGATAATCTCCAAATTTAGTCACATTCTGAGATACTGAGTTTTAAGACTTCAACATATAAATTTGGGGGGGACACAATTTAGCCTATAATAGGTATCCACTGATATCTCAGAGATTGTTTTTTTAATCACATATGAATGGATGATGCTGCAAATAACTTTGAATTACAAAAGAATATTTCTAAGTAGAAGCAAGGAGTTGTGTATGTATTAGCAATTAACATTATGTTTGATCATCACCATTCTACAAGATGTAAGAAAGGCTAGCCCATATGCAAGCCTACTAGAAGAAATACAACGTCCACATCACATTTCCAGGGCATGCAGACATTTGAAGAGTCATTTGGCAAACTATCAAGTTCATTGCTACGTATATGCCCAAGAAAAATGAAAACAAATCCCCACACCAAAACTTGCACTTGAATGTTCCTGGAAGCTTTATTTGCAATAGTTAAAAAAGTAGAAACAACTCAAATTGTCCATCAACTGATGAATGGATAATAAAAGGTGATATATCCATACAATCAAATATAATTCTGCCCCCCCCAAAAATAATGAAGTACTGGTTTATGCTACAACATGAATGAACATTATGCTAAGTGAAAGAATTCAATCACAAAGGACCACATATCATATGATTCCGTTCGTATGAAATGTCTGGAATAAGCAAATCGGTAGAGACAGAAAGTAGATTAGTGCTTCCCTTAAGACATACAAGTTGAAAGAAATATGAGAATTACCAATGAGTATGAAGTTTCCCTTTAGGTTAATGATAATGTTTTAAAATTCAATATTGGTGATGGTTGCACAACTCTGTGAATATATCCGAAACCACTGATTTGTTAATCTTTAAATACATGGATTCCATGGTATGTAAATAATAGTTATAAGAAGTCGTTAACTAAAAAAAAAAGGAAACTTGAGTTTGAGGAGTTAACACAAATGCTGAAAAAGAATTACAGCCCAAACATGAAAATGATCAAAATGTCCAAAAATATTGGAAAAGTCAAAAACTAATGTTATCCACATTTTATAATAATGTACTCCTGTCAAAAGCAGTATTTATAGATTGTTAATCATAACATAGCAGTGTTCTTGTTAGAATGGTAAGTAAAAGGAGAAAGACAAAATGTTATCAATGATAATTTTAATTTGTATTTAAATAACATAGCACAAATATCAATATGCCACAATATGATCCCCCTTATATGCAGAATTTAAGAAACAAATGAGCAAAGGAAAAAGAGAAAGAGAGAGAAACTAAGAAACAGACTCTTAACTATAGAGAACAAACTAATGGTTATCGGAGGGGAAGTGGATGGGGGCAATGGGGGAAATAGGGGTTTGGGACTTAAAGAGTACACTTATTATGATGAAAAAATAAAACAAGGCGTCCCTGAGTGGCTCAGTCGGTTAAGCCTCTGCCTTTGGCTCAGGTCATGATCCCTGGGTCCTGGGATTGAGCTCTGTGTTAGGCTCCCTGCTCAATGGGGAGCCTGCTTCTCCCTCTCCCCACTGCTTATGCTTTCTCTCGCTCTCTCGCTCACTCTCTCTCTCTCTCAAATAAATAAATAAAATCTTTAAAAAAAAAGAAAAAAGAAAACAAAATGATATAAAAGATTAATATGCCAAAATATTAATAGTTGCTGTCTATGTAGTAGTAGTAGTGGTGATTTTTATTTCAATTTTGTTTCATGTTTCCTAATTTCCCATAATATACAATTTTAATAAAGAATTTTTAAACAAAGGCATTTATTTACTTATAGATTGAGATCTGCCATCAATAAATGTTTGCTGGGGCGTCTGGGTGGCTCAGTTGGTTAAGCGACTGCCTTCGGCTCAGGTCGTGATCCTGGAGTCCCAGGATCGAGTCCCACATCGGGCTCCCTGCTCGGCAGGGGGTCTGCTTCTCCCTCTGACCCTCCTCCCTCTCATCCTCTCTGTCTCTCATTCTCTCTCTCTCAAATAAATAAATAAAATCTTTAAAAAAAAAAATAAAAAAAAAAATAAAAAAAAATAAATGTTTGCTGAACTAATGACGATTACTCCTCAAACACATTTTAATAATATTTAATGATTGAGCTGGTAGATGTCTACTTTTTCATTCAATCATCACTATTTTGAGTTAATAGGGTTTCACATGAACATTGAGAATAATTGAGTATGCAAATATACTCATTGGTATACTGTATTGTATCTATAAATTCAATCTGAGCCAAATGAGATCAAAATATCAGTTATTTTATCACTAAAATAGTATTAAGGGAGAACAGTGAATGGAAAAAAAAATAAGGCTAGAGTCACAATTTAAATAAGGTTATTGATAAGAATAACCAATAAATCTTAGCTCTTATCCTTACTAATATTATTCTGATTACAGAATAATGTAGGTAATGAAATAAAATTTTTGAATCCTTTTATTCAGAATTTAGAAAATAACTTTTCTTATATAGTTAGAACCTTGGATTACTGTGAAGTCATCAGTTCTTTTTAGTATCTTAATATTTAATTTGTAAAGGAAGGAGCAACCAAAATGGGATCTCCCTGTCAACATTTGTTTTTCCCTTGAAGAAAAGAACAGATTCTATAACACAGTCTACTTTCTATGCTCACACTATGCCAGTCTAATTCTGATTTTGTTCACAAAGGTTTTAATGACTATTGACTAAGAAAATAGATGGTTTTTAAAAAACAGCTTATAGGTTATTACTGTTGAAGCTGTTAATACTGGAAGTTGAATAGTCAAAAAGCTGGAAGAAACCCAGAGACATCATTATTCAGAAGAGTGAGTTTGTTTGTTTTAACTCTTTAAAATACTCCAGAGCCAGAAAGTCATAACCCTTAAATAATCTACCCTAATATTTAATATACTCAAAATCAAGTTCCATTTCTGGTTCTATCTGAGTTTTTTCCTATTTAATTTATATCTAGCTCCTCTCATTCAGTCCTCAGTAAAATTAAATAATAAATAAATAAAACAAGTAAACTTCCAAGCTAAAGCAATCAACTTTGCTTCTCAACATAGTCCCAGATGAATTCACTGACACAATGTTTTACTCATAGCAAATGATGGGCGATAATATGCTATCCTTGGAAGAAGGATATCCTTGCATAATTGCTCTTGTGCACCATGCTAGGCATAAAGAACTGGCAATTGTTGCCAACTACTTCAGAGCTCCCTTTCTGGCCACAAATCTCTGGAAAGGGACACTTGATGCAATGCTAGAACTCATTCTAAGTGTAGTTAACATCAGTCAACACTTAGCCTGCATTGGTGACAAAAAAGAAAGTAACTACACTAATAATTCTGTTCGTGTTACATACCTTCGTATCCCCCAGGCAATCCTAGACAGCTCTAAGAATTTTCCTAAAAGAGCTTTTCTTAAAGAGCTTTTGTGCCAGAGAGTTGTCGGTAGAAGATTTAGTGTAAGTAATATTACCTGAAGACTTTCCCAGACACTGGTCAAAAACTGTAAAGGGGGGTTGGAGGGAGTTGCCGGCTTTTCTTGAAGGATTTAAGCCATAATACAGAAGTTACCCATACAGTAACATCACTGAGAACTTGAACCAACCATCAAAATTTATCTCTTAGACAATAATATGTGGTGATAACATGGATAAAACATCTATAATACTGTGATAAACAGCCCCTCATGTACCCACCAATGATCCCCACCACCGGGTATTGAGTCCCTTCTTTAATCCTTTCCCTGTGAGTGTGGGCTGAATCTAGTTGCTAGCTTCTAATAAATAGAATGTACCAAATGTGATGAGATATCCTTTCAGAGATTGGGTTATAAAAGGTCTGGCTTTCATTTCGTGTGTGCCATTTCTCATTGTATTGTTCACTAGTTCTAAGGGAAGCTAGCAATAATGCTGTGAGCTGCCCTGTGGAGAGGCCCACATGATAAGAAACTGAAGTCAGTATTCAGTGAGGAACTGTGACCCTCTGTCAAAGAGCCCACAAGGAGCTCAATCCTGCCAACACCCATGTGAACTTGGAAGCAAATTCTCCTTAGTTGAGCCTCCTGAGGAGACCACAACAAGGTGTCCAGCCAACACCTTGATTGCAGCCTCATAAACTGACCCATAGAAACTATAAGATAATAAATGTGTATTGCTTCAAGTTGCTAAATTTTGGTAATTTGTTATGCAACAATAATTAATACAAATATGGTGGGATAAATTATTATTTTTTCCTTTCTTCTTCCCCTTCTCCTTTTAGTAATGATCATCATCATTTCCCTTGCTCACCTCTCAGATGAGGCTGTACTATTAGTCTTCTGTCCCTAAGTTTAGCAGGGGCACTCCTATACTTGGTGACTATATTATCATCATTCCCCCAAACTCCAAATCCTGAAACTGTCTGTCAAATATTTTTCCCAATCATCATTGCAATAGGACAACAATTCTCATTAGGAAATTATCAGGATTCCGATGTTGGTTACTTCACTACTGGTTATTCAATTCATGGTTTATGTCACTCTCAAAGGCAAAAACTCAAATGCAAATCCCAAATGCAGAATTGCATTTGGGCATTTTGAAGTAACGAACTCTCCCTTGTCTCCATCTTTTATCCCCAAACCCACTTTCTTCACTGTTAGAATGAAAATACCACCTACCTCAACGGATTATTTTGATGAATTAAACAGCATAAATACAAAAAAGTTTTCTAACCATATTCCTGCAATGCACTAAGTGTTCAATAAATGTTAAGGTGTTTTTTTTTTAACGTTATTTTAATTTTTTTTCTTCCTAAAACTTCTTATTCCTAACCCACTGTGGGTGATTAATTCCATTTCTAGTCTTTCTACTTCAGCCAAGTCCTTGTTCTAAAAGTAGTAAGGAATTCATGGAAATAATTAGTTCTTTATTCTTCTCAAAGGATCTGCTTACTACATCCCAAGGGATCTGCTTACTTACACCTCAAAGGATCTGCTTACTACACTTACTACTGATTGCTTCTAGATAAGAAAAAGGCCAAATGATAAAAAGGAATTAAAGATCTACTGTTTATAACTAGTCCAAAATCAATGAAATAACTTCCATTTTTCTCTATTAACTAGAAAATTGTCTACTTGATTAAAAACTAATGATCGATAATCTCAGAAACTGAATCATAGCTCTTTATTTTTTTTTAAAGGGTGTCCAAAAGAAAAATAGACTAACATATTATTGGTTTTCTTAAAATAGGGGAAAGATACTTTTTCAAGGTTAAAAGCACTTTTTTAAGGTCATAATTAACAGTGTTAATGGGATCAACGTACCTGAGCTAAAGGAGACCTCAACATTATTATTTGACCTGTCAGCATATCCAGGACTGAGTTTCTGGGGATAAGCAGGTAGCAGTGTATTGTCTAAGAATCAGAGTACAGAGAAATCTGAAAAACATCCAGAAAACTGACTTATCTAAAAAATATATTCTTCACATCTCTTTAGTGGTGCTTTAGTTGTATTTATGGTATTGGGTTAAGATACTGTGCTTTGCTCAAACACACTTAGTAAGATAACTTGTAAATCTCTTAGCAGCTATTAATAATTTACTATGAATTAGTATAGCTAGGCCTTTTGAGAATAGGTTTCATGGTAACTCAGTTTTGATAAGGAAAAGAGTATAAAGATATATTAGAGTATCAAATATGAACATAGCTCCGCTGAAAAGAATCCCGAGCCGCTAAAAAAAATATAACAGCATATGTTGACTCAGGGGAGGGAAAAAGAAAGGTGCCCAAACACAGAACGTATGTGCTTCACATGAATTTATCTAAAGTTGGTGTTGACACATTTTACTTTCATGAGGAGTGCTAACGCCCCAGTGAGAAGTTTTCATGCGACTTGGCTTCCGTGATTCTCTCAATGACAGAGAGAATAATATAAATCCCAAATAAGTTGACCAAAGTCTTAATCTTAGCAGGTAATCATTGTGAATCTTCTGGGCTTTTGGTTTCCAGTAACCTCTAGGGAGTTCAGATGCCGAGAAAGCTGTCTGTTTATGTTTTGAGTTTAGAAATTATCCAAAAATGATTTGTGAGATATATACAATAATTTGTTTAACCTACAGTTCCTTATCTATGTATGATATTTGTCTCTGAGGATTGTTGAAGTTTTTGTTTTCTTGTGGTAGTTACTACTTTGCCTCTTGAAAGATATACCAGACTTAACTATCTACAAATACATACAAACTGCTCACATGATTTGAAAATACAGTCTTGAAGCAAGTTTGAAATGACAACACAAAGTAGTATTGGTTCATTGTCACAAGAACAAGAAGAAATGAACCAGTCCTAAAAATTCATTTTGTAGCCAAGGAAACGCTTTTCATAAAATTGAAAAAATGTCCCAAAGCAACAGTATTATATTTCTTAAGCTATTGCTTTTACTGACATAAAAAGAATTCCTTCTATAATTCTTCTGTGGCCTTGTTTGGTGACAAAATGGTTACTAAAAAACGTTTGTGAATAGCTGTCTTCTAAGCCTCTAGGGAAAAGAAGAGACTCTCACTTGAGTATCACCTGCTTCAATTCTTAAATGCGTTTAAGGTCACATAATTCAATGATTTAGTATATGAATCAAAATAAAATATGATCTTCCACAAGCACAAATTTGCACCAGTGCAATGGAGTTTATCCAGTAATGCCAACAATGTTCAAATAAAATTTTGTTTCAGTTTTTACAGGTATAAGATGGCGTAGTATAAAGAACTGGAAGTAGGATACTTAATTACCATACAAGAGAGATCGCTTGATCTCTCTGGGTTCCAGTTTCCTTATCTGCAACATGAGGGAATGCTACTACATGGTATCAAATGTTTCTTCTAGTTCTAACATTCAACAATATATGTAAATGTTGTGGAAATATTAAGGAGAGATTATTTCATGTAAATAGGTGATATTCAAATGTGTAAATGTGGCAAAGGTATTTTTTCATATATTCTCCTTTGCTTTATTTTATTAATAGACTTCATTTTTTAGAACAGTTTTAGATTCACAGATAAATTGAGCAGAAAACTCCCATGTGCTTTTCCCTCTCGTACACATGCACATACACATACACATCCCCCACTGCCAACAGCTCATACCAGAGTGGTACATTTGTCACAACTGATGAACCTACATTGGCATATCCATAGTTTATATTAGGACTATAGTTCAGATTAGGGATTACTCTTGGTGTTGTACATTCCATGTTTTTTTTTTTTTTAAGATTTTTATTTATTTATTTGACAGAGAGAGGCAGCGAGCGAGCAAACACAAACACGGGGAGTGGGAGAAGGATAAGCAGGCTTCTACTGAGCAGGGAGCCTGATGCGGGGCTCCATCCCAGGACCCTGGGATCATGACCTGAGCCAAAGGCAGACGCTTAATGATTGAGCCACCCAGGTGCCCCTCCATGGGTTTGAATAGAAGTTATAAGGACAAGTTCTTTCAGTGTTTTTATTGTCTTAATAGCCAGATCACTATGTGATGGTATAAAAAGGCATTAAAATATTCCCCATGGTAAATGCCAAGCAATGACATCCAAATAACAGTCCTTTGATGTTCTCTTAAAAAACAGAACTAACAAACAAAAAACCCTACAAATCATCCATACATGCATTACCTCAGAAACTATTCCTTGTTTATCTTTTTTTCTCTACAGCAACTTAGCTGTGATATTCTACACCTGGTAGATCATAATCAACATTTGTTAATATTGAGTTGGATGACTCAAATTTGAACAAAAAAGATAAAAGATGAAAAAAAGAATATAAGCTTGAAATTTGCGGATAAATTATCATTCTCTGAAAGATCTTGTATGTGCCACTCCACACTGCAAAGTCTCTTTACAATAAATGTGACTACTTTCCAAAAAAAAAAAAAAACATAATAATAATAACCATTCTCTGAATAGAATCTCCTCTCTCTTCAAGCAATATCCTATTATGTGATTATTATAAAAAAGTATAAATATCCTCAAGGCAGGGGAGGGGCAGACTGGATAGAGCATTACTTATTGAAGATCACATTACTAACTGGGGCAATGGGCTTTGTTTTGAAGGTATTTCTCCTAACTAAAACATATCCTTTAAAGCATCAAATTCAATATTCATTCATCAGGAGGAATATCACCCAGCAGGCAAGGATTTTCAAAGCTTATTTTTTTTCCAGTGGAATGGGACTTTTCCAGTGAAGTGATAAAAATGCTTTGAACATTTTAAATCTAGCCACAGGGTCTTCTTTTTCCTGTGGATACTATCCAGTATTGCCTCATCTGGTGAAAGAAATCCTTTCACTGCAGAAAACTTTAATTCATTAGGACCAAAACCCAGCAGGACTGAGATCTGTTAATCCTCATGAAATGCACAGGCTTGAACAATGTATTTATCCCTGTAAAACTGTGGTAATAAAATACTATGACATAAATTACGGTGGTTATACTCAAGAAAAGATTCTCCTTCACACCATCTCCTTATTGTAATGGGAGAGTTTTGTTTGGTTTGTCATTGTTGTTTAGAATAAGGATCTTCTGTGCCCTTCCATTCTGTCATCTTTATCTTTGATTGATCCTAAAGTAGGGATTCACAGAGGTGAATGTCCATTAATGAAAAAAGAGGAAATAGAATATCTGCAAAGAGAACTAATAGTGGAAGGACTTATGATCAGGTAAAACATAATGGCCGTGGTGAAAAAGAAAAAAAAAAAAGTTGCTGCACCCAAAATTGGTTTCTCTACCTCGCTCAGGAGCAATCTAGACATTTTCCTTCCTTCTTCCCTGAAGCGACTTCACTCAATAAAGCCACAGAGTTTATATATTGTCTATAATGGTATCATAAATCAAGTGGCTGACACTTATTCTGATCCTAATACATTTTCATAAAACACAATTAGTAAAGAATCAGACTGTAAAATAGACGGAAGCACGAAAGGTATGGGCAGAAGTGGCTGGAGGCTCTCATTACCACCACTGCCATCATCATCATTAGTATTTTACTTGTTCCTTATCTACGCACTGTCTCCTGGCTTCCTACGTTTATATTTAATGACTTCAAATAACTGGCAATATTTTTTAATCTTTAAATATCTGCTCTCCCTACTGTTCATTATCATCATAATCAAGTTCATCTTTATTAGGGAATTTTACTAACCTACTCTCTCTGTCCCCAAGAAGTTAAGAAACAACTGTTCTATGCAGGTCACTGAACAGAAAGTATAGTATCAGTCCAGAGAACAGAAAAGGAAATCTTCGCTAATTAGAAGTTGAAATATAGCTTCCAGGGCATGTTTGTAAATATATATATTACACACACATATATCACACATGCAAATTTTTACAATTTATTACTTTCTATTATTTGGTATCACTACTATTTTCATAGCTCCCATAGCACTGAGTCAAACATTTGTATACATTAATCTTAATAGTCCCATACCCCAAAAAGTGAGGCAGCTGAGCCTCAGAAATATCAAGTAATTTACACAACATCACACGGTAGTAAGAGGGTGAACCGGCACCAGAATCTGAGTTGTTGCAAAAGTCTTACCTCTTCCTACTATACGTTTTACTATCCTAGGTCTCCAACCCTCTGATTTCAAAGCAAGTTTTGCATTGCTGTTTTCCGATCAACAATAGGGATTTTGATACATTCTTGAACATTCTAATTTTGTATGACTATTCCATATGCTTACATCCTTTTACATTTAGAAGAAGAAATAGATCTTCTAAAAACAATTTCTTCCTAGGAATTGAATTTAAAAATATCGTAGATATGATATGAAGAACACAAAGTTTTGACTAACAACCAGTAGTTTCTCTGGGGAAAAACTATCTGATGCAAAATAATTTTATTATGCTATTAATAATTATTGGAAATCTAGAAATAGGGAGAGTACTATTCTCTGCAAATAAAAATATCCTTTGTCGTGGTACATTATATGAAACTTAACCATTTCAGGGCCAGTATAAAGCCTCAGAGAGTGAATTCAATTTATGCACATAATCAGTCTACCCGTAAGAAAAAAGAGATTCACTAATGATCTAACCAGGACATTTATACCACCAAATGTTTTAATATCGTACCTCACAGAAATTTTCCAAATACTTTCAAAAATCATTATGAACTCTTTAAAAGAATCAAATACGTTATAACAGCTAAAACAAGGGATTATGTTTACTTACTAAAAATATATGCATACATACACAACATCTTTTCAAGAAGTTCAAGTTTTCTTAGTTTTGTACTTACTAAATCCTATATGATGAAATTCTAAAGAATAAGATGCATGTAATTAAGAGGCAGGGTAGATTATGCATGGTAGGGTAGTGAGCCTTCAGTGTATAATGAGGTTTGATCAAACAGCCTTGCTTGATCAAAAATCACATTGTGATTTTGGCAAAATTTACCTATTGTTCAACAAAATACACTGTATTTGTCTGAATTTCCTTTTAGGAAAGGTCCTTTTAAAAATGTAGGAAGTTTGGCCTGTATATGATTCCAAACATTTGGTACAAAATAATTTACTTAAGAAAAGTCATCTTTGAAATGTTTGTGAAGATCCCCAGTAATTCATTAAATTGTAGCCAGGAATTTCATTAACACATGATTAAACAAAATGTGTTAGAGCTGAGGGGAAAAAAATAAGCTTACAACCAGAATTCCACAGGCTGATGCGTGAAGATTTTTTTTAAGATTATAAATCAAAGAACTACTTGCTTTTTAACATTAGATAGAATTAAGTCTTCACAAGTACTAAAAAAATACTGTAAACATACATGTACATCTTCAGCACTAAAACATTAATATGGGAAGCATATGATTTAGCTTGAGGAGAAGTAGAGAGACTTGCTTTTATAAGTTTAGACACAAGTGTAGGATGATAGATCTGACTATAAATACCAGAAGCATATCTAATGCTTATACTAAGTCTGAATTTAGCAATTAGCACACCCACATGAAAACATGTTTACTTCAATAAATTGGACAGTGTCTACCACCAGTTTCCAATCATACATTTATTTTAGCCACAGGAAAATGTTAGCATCGAATTTGCTTTCTTTCACTGTTTGCTAAAAGAAGAAGAAAAGGTAAAATCTTACTCCAAAATGATACATACCGTATTCAAAAGTAATTTAAATGGCACAGCATTTATAACTGTTTCCTTGTTATTTGGATTCATTTGCTACTACCTATATTAGAATAGATAATCATTCTGGAAATATTTTAAATTATTTATATAATATATATAATAAATTATTTATATAATATATATAATAAATATATAAATATTTAAATTAGATTATGTTTTAAGTATATAATCAATCAAAATGTTTTGTATATATTTATAACTATAGTTGAATAAAAGTCAAAGTGTCACTTAAAAAAATAAAAATAAAAATGAAGCAACCAAATGCCAATCATGGCGTTTTAAGGCACTGGCAATTAAAATGCTATACTTTAGGAAATTTTTACCTGATTTTTTTTCAGGAAAACATATTTAGAACAATTTGTATTAGGCTTAAAAATTCATTACTAATTTGCTTTCTTGACTATCAGAGTACAGAGGGAAAGGTTTCCATCATGTATAATAAATCAAGTAAAAACATCATACGTAAATTATGAATAAAAAGCTATTTACCTGCATGGAAATCTATCCCAACAGCAAATGAAGTTCCTGATATAGGCATCAATGCATCCATTTTGTCACTTGGTTCCAGAGGTATTCCCCTGATTCCTTCATGAACAGAGTACATAAGAAATGACTCTATACCTAAATTGGGGGGGTGGAGGGGAATGAATATTTAAAATTAAAATCATTCTACTAGCATTATTTTGAACATTCTTAATTTTTTTCATAAAACATATTTCTTAGCCTTTTTAAAAATTTTTAATTGCATGCTACACTTCTGACTAGTTGAAAGGTAGATAAATTAGTGGTTCTCAAACTTGAGTGTGCATCATAATGTCCTAGAAGGATTGTTAAAACACAGATTACTGAAGCCCCCATCCCAGGGGCCTGATAATTTAAATTTTTGAAAAGTTTCCAGGTAGTGACAGCACTACTGGTCTGGGAACCAAACTTTCATAAACACAGAGGTAGATGATTCCAGAAAACATACCTGGCCTCACAACCAAAATTTACGCCCTCTTTTCTAATGCCCAGTTATCTTGTTGCTTATATATGATAACAAACTTTGGTTTTATATATGGTTTTATTTTGTTTTATTTTATTTATTTATTTATTTTTAAGATTTTATTTATTTGACAGAGAGAGACACAGCAAGAGAGGGAACACAAGCAGGGGGAGTGGGAGAGGGAGAAGCAGGCTTCCCGCCGAGCAGGGAGCCCGATGTGGGGCTCAATCCCAGGACCCTGGGATCATGACCTGAGCCGAAGGTAGGCGCTTAATGACTGAGCCACCCAGGCGCCCCTACATCTTTCATTTTTTAAAAGATTTTATTAGAGAGAGAGAGAGAGGGATTGCACAAGTGGGGGGGGGAGGGGCAGAGGACAGGGGAGAAGCAGGTTCCCTGCTGAGCGCAGGGCCTAACATGGGGTTCGGAGATCATGACCTGAGCTGAAAGTGGTCGCTTAACCGATGAACCACCCAGGTGTCCCTTCTTAAAGGCTTTTTAAAAAAAAGATCTTAGATTTTATTTATTTATTTGACAGAGAGAGAGACAGCGAGAGAGGGAACACAAGCAGGGGGAGTGGGAGAGGGAGAAGCAGGCCTCCCGCTGAGCAGGGAGCCCTATGTGGGGCTTGATCCCAGGACCCTGAGATCATGACCTGAGCTGAAGGCAGACGCTTAACAACTGAGCCACCCAGGCACCCCGATTTTATATATGATTTTAGATAGCTACATCACTGTTGTTTTTCTAATAAAGTTAGTCTTCTTAAACCATTTTGAACCCCCAAAAAATACCAAGTACTTAATTTTTGCTAATACCTCGCTGGTCCAGTATCAAAAGTATATTCTAAAATATGCACATACATAAAAGCTGACTACCAGAAGTCTGCATGCTGATGTTTATGAATTTTTCTAATATGCCAAAACATGTTTTTGGACACATATTTTCTTTTTCTTTTTTTTTAAGATTTATTTACTTGAGAGAGAGAGTGTGGGCACACACATGTGGGGGAAGAGAGGCAGAGGGCATTGAGCCCAACAGTGGCTGGATCCCATGACCTGAGCCAAAACCAAGAGTCGGAGGCTTAACCAACTGCGCCACCGAGGCACCCCAGATTGAAACATTTTTAAATAAAATTAAGCTATGATCATTGGATAGAAAGATCATCCTAGAACCAAATTTCTTTGGGACTAAGAACTAGACTCTATGAAACATGAAATAGGAAGATGGGTGATTTAGGTTCCAGTTCTTTGGCAGTGATCTTATCTCTCAGTTAAGCAAATCTAAGCCCTCCCAAGTCTTTTGTATTTTCTCTTAAATAGTTAAAAGAATAACTGAATTCAGATTGAATGGTAATTGTAACCAATCAATCACTGCTTTTTACCTCAACCCTTGCCTATTCAAGTTGAAGGTAGTTTCTACTGGGCTTGGTTGAAAGTTTGATAAAAAACTGCAGTTCCAAAAAATAACTAATTACGACTTTTAAAGAACAGTAATACTTAATTTTTTTTAGGTAATAACAATCCTACATATATGAGACTAAGCAGTAAACCATTGTCCTAATAAGAAGCTAATATCATTTTTTCTATTTTTTAACTGATTTGTGTTGCTTAAAATTTTCATCAATAAAGTAAATGCATCAGAATTAAAATTTTCAAGCTCTTATACCTTGACATGACATGCGGTTCTTTTGGAGATAATATCCCACCGTACACATGCAAGTCCTTGTAGTTTCAGATGTTGGCAAACACAGCTGAGAGCATCCACCATTATTTAGTTGGCAAGAATTGCTGCCTGCATGGGAGAAAAGCAAGCAAAAGAAATATTCAAGAAAAATAAAAAGAGTATCATTTGATATCAATAATTCGAACAAATATGCTTTTGTTGATTTATAAATGCAGCTGCTTCATAGTGGTTAGTATGATGTTTTGTTGTCTTGAATAATTTGAAGTATCATATTGCAGTTGAAGTCTGCCCTCCCCCAAAAATGTAAATGGAGATCTAATTTAATTTATAGTGATTATACACAGCAATACTATAATTAATTTATAGTATCAATTAAACTTTGATTACAATTCAAAGTTGCTAAGAGATTAGAGCTTAATTATTCTCACCACAAAAAAGAAATGATAATTATGTGATGTGATAGAGGGGTTAGCTAATGCTAAGGTGGTAATCATATTGTAATATATAAATGTATCAAATCAACCCATTATATACCTTAAACTTAGGCAATGCTATATGTCAATTAGATCTCAAAAGATAAATTTCAAAATAAATAATTAAAAAAACAGTTTTTTAAAAAGCAAATGGCAATGCATGAGAAGATTCACAGCTACAGAAGAGCAAGTGAAATTGGTTTGTCAAGAATACTGTCATAGGCTTTTTAAGATCACAGAAACTAGGAAATCTTTTTATTATGATATTTCACTTCAACTCTAAAATTACTTCCTTTTCAAGAATGCTTTATCCAAATGTGTCAAATAAATAGCTGTTAAATTATATTACTAACTCAACTTAAAGATTATGCCATTAAAAGAAAGGAGATATATATATTTAAATAATTTTTGAAAGCGAGGAAATAAATTTTGCTATTCCTCGGAACATAATTCTCCCAAAATATATTTAAAAGACACCCGTAAGAGTCATCTAATTAATTGGCATATTAACTCTCCTTATTCCTGCGTAGTAGCAATGACAAATATTAGTCAGGTAATCACAGGTAGGCATTCTATAAAGATGTTCCACTGAATTTACTAATTTAGGCCCAGTGTGCTAATTAAAGCTGGTAGCGCGACATTAAGTAATTTACAATCTTATCCAGCAAGTTCATTAAATATCCCATTTTTACAACATTTTTATTATTCTAGGACATGCAGTGCCATTTACTGGATGTTCAAGCTCTAATATGAAGTGCAGTAAATCCAGTGAGAATTACAAAGCATGATGAAAGCTATATATCAATAGTGCTCTATGGAAAATTCAAAATACCAATGCAGCTCATTATTTCTCATCTCCTGAATTCAAGATAGTCTGATGGGATTTAATTGTTCAACTGAAGCTGTCATGAGTTCTGTCATTTTTGAAGTGTGAAATACTCTCAATTTGGGAGATTTCTCACCAAGAGAGCTACCACACTCTCTGCTCATTTCCTATAGTTACCAGTTCAGTCAATGCTGACCTCCATCCTATACAGGGCCACATGCTAAGATTAGAGTTGCCCTGAACTGTTGAAATGATTACTTTTATCTCCTATATAAACTAATGAAGATGAGTTCATTTATTCCCCCTTTCCTCAAGTTGACTTATATACTAAGATGAAATTTCAGATCTCTGATTATTTTAATGAGACAGTTATATTTACACATTTACAATAATCTGTACTGACCTTATGCATATTTTATCTTATAGAAAACATATAAACATATATTAATGCCATGCCAAGCTATGGAAATTTGCATTTTGATATAGATTTATTTCAACTACTATAAAGACTGAAAAGCTGAGAAGAGATTGACAAGAAATGCTTTAATAGAAAGCTTGAAGAAACACCAAATAGAGAGAAGGGGAAACAAGGAAGTTGAAGTTAAAAAAAAAAAAAAGATTCAGGAAGAGAATGAAATTACAAAAAGAAAAATAGGGTTCTATAATCTTGATGATATCAGGCATATGTTAAGAAATAAGAAAAAGGAATTTCTGGAACTGTGCATTTTTAAATATAATTGCAGTAATAGCAGTATATTGTACCATGCTCATTTTTTGAGAAATAATAAAATTAGCCTATGTTAACAATTATGTTGTATAACATACATTTCATGTATCATTTGTTTAGTCTCTACCAGTGAAGGAGAGAAAAAGGAAAAAAATGAAATGAGTCATTATTTACACTAAGTATCTGCCTATTAAATAAAGAATTGATGTAGGAAAAATATTAGAGTGATTTTTAAAAACAGTAATTTAGGTAGTGATTATCTAGCAAGTTAGAAATACTAGCTTGGCTTAATATTTTGCAGTGAGACTGATGTTCAAACCTCATGCCCCAATTCCCTAGTGGAGCTAGAAAGTCCACTTGACTAACGAGAAGTCTCAGCTCTCCAGTGATCTATGTCAAAAATGATAAATGAAGTAGCTAATTGTACTTTGAAATCCAAAGAGGTAGTAATGTTAACACCTTAAATAATCCTAAATTGCTCATATTTCATACTAATGAAGCTTTTAAGGTACCTGCCATGATTCTGTTAATGCGATTCTCTTTAATACAGATGATTTAATCAGCACATTCTTTTAGTAAAAATAGTATTTCCACTGAATCTTAAGCTTAGTCATATTATACCATTAATTCCTAAGTATTCAGGTCCTTGTCAAGTTAGTAATACTTTCACAATGTGTAAAATACCCAACTCTACCTGTAGGACCAAACCCTTACAAGATGAAGAAAATTTTGTTAACATGAGCAAAAAAAGTGAGCCAAACATAATATAAGAAATTTTTCCTCCAATAAACTTTATTGGTACTGTATCTAGGGAAACTCTATAAATTATATTAATTTACAATTTCAAACAAACCATGTGCTTGTTCATATTTTGAAAAAAAAAATGAATATATATATTTTTCAATGTCTTGTTTGGAAACAATATATCTCTCCTGTTGTATTTTCTAATGTGTTTTCAGATATAATCTCAGTAAGTACAGACTATGAACTAAATTTTATCATAGCACTATAAGTTTTTTTTTTTTTTTTTTTTTTTTAAAGATTTATTATTTGACAGAGAGAGAATGAGAGAGAGAGAGAGCACATGAGAGGGGGGAGGGTCAGAGGGAGGAGCAGACTCCCCGCCGAGCAGGGAGCCCGATGCGGGACTCGATCCCAGGACTCCAGGATCATGACCTGAGCCGAAGGCAGTCGCTTAACCGACTGAGCCACCCAGGCGCCCCTAGCACTATAAGTTTTTATACTTTGAAAATATATTGTATTGAAATTCACAAAAATGTCATGATATTTTATTTATTGAGTACCAGCGTTTTATTCTCAATTAGATAATCTATTCCCCATGGCTTGAATGCCAGCAAAATTATTTATTTTGATACAGAAATCTTCCATTACAGAACTGCTAGTGAAAACACTCCTGTTCATGATAGATAGTGATTTTTTAAAAAATGTCAGAGGGGCGCCTAGTTGGCTCAGTCTGTTAAGCGCC
The DNA here is from genome assembly GCF_002201575.2 of Neomonachus schauinslandi. Lineage (NCBI taxonomy): Eukaryota > Metazoa > Chordata > Mammalia > Carnivora > Phocidae > Neomonachus > Neomonachus schauinslandi. The sequence continues at coordinate 105,470,399 of NC_058405.1, forward strand.
AGACTCTTGATTTCAGCTCGGGTCATGATCTCAGGGTTGGGCTCCCCAAGGCTCCTCAGGGGTGGAGCCTGCCATGAGATTCTCTCTCTCCCTCTCCTCTTCCTGTCCCCGTTCTCTCTCTCTAAAAATACATACATACATACATACATACATACATAAGAATTTAAAAATTAAAAAAAGTTTTTGAATGTCAGAGAGCAAATAAAGATTTGTGCATAAGAGTTTGGGTATTAGTGTCTTCTAAACTATGAAAGGAGCCCAGTAATCACTTCATTGTTTGTTTGTTTGTTTGTTTTAAAGCAATTATTTTCTTTAATTTATTTTTTTCATGAAATTTCAGGAGTGATTTCATACTAAAATTTGGCCTATGTTCTGTAAAGGGAAAGCAACCATGAAATCTGTTCTTCATTTTGTCTCTGGATGGGCAAGTATGGCTCCCAATTGGTACCTCCAATAAATTCTGCCTGATTGATGGTTGTCACCGGTCTTCAGAATTAGTGATTCCCTTGGTTCACTATTTCTATCCCTACTGTTCTCTGTTTTGGTCTATATGCCCAAATCCTTCAGATGAAAGCCGCTTTACATTTTCTTGAAATGTTTTTCCCAAGAAAAAAAGTATGTAAAGCTAAGGATTTTCATAGCAGAGACTAAAGTAAGAAAGTATAATACAGAAGAATATTTTTTCTAGGAAAAGAGTTCTGCTAATGTCATGGGTCATGAAGCAAAAACTAAGAAAGGACTAGCAGGTGTGGGGTTGTCCTGGCTGGCGTCTCTAAAGTAATTGCCATTTGGGCAATGTGACAAGTCCACCTATGTAAACCATCTGTTAGTACTCTCACTCCACTTCACTGCACACCATTTGGACAAGCAAAAACAAAAAAGCAAAATGCTTAGAGCCAAACAATGCAGTGCTTTTGGATGTGAAATTCTTACGTTGACATAGTCCATTTGAAGTCCCCTCATTCATTTAGTTTCTGGGCTTAATGATACACTGTATATATTTGGCTGGGAATTTTTTCTCATTCTTACATTTTTGAATCAAGAACTAGATAAGACCTCCCTGAAGACATGACAAATTAAGATTCCTTGGAAGCCCTTGCTAATGTTTTGAAAGCTCATTATACACCTACGTTAAAGGCATTTCTTCTGCAGTAATAAGGAGCATTTGCCCCCCCCCCCTTTTTTAACTGGAAGCAAAAATACAAACCTTTCAATTGTCGAATTGAGAAAAGAATATGAAAAAGAAGAACATTATATATTCAAGAAGCGGCACAAATTCATTACAGTGTGACTTGCCTTGCTGTGCTTCTTTATCATACACTTTCATATGAACAACACCAGAAGTCTTATTTCTCAGGACAGTGGGGTTTCTTCCATCTCTTTTGCTGCAGGTTCCCAGCTGAGCTAAGTTTTGGTCTGCCCACCACAGTTTCTTATCTATAAAAGTGAAAAGATCTCTTCTATGAAAAAGATAATCATCTTATTAAATAACAGTAAACAGCTATTAAAGTATAATACTTTCTGATTTCTTTCATTATAGTCCCAAACTCTGTTTCTAAGGGAAACCATGAAATCACTTTTACTCTTTAAAAAATAAAAACCACAGTGATATTTTATTGTTTAAATTTTTCTCCCTCCTCGCCAGTTTTGTCTTTTCTTTTTCTTAAAAAAAGGGGGAAAAAAGGACACACAATGTAAATAAAAGCATATTCAAATTAATATGGAATTCATATTATATTATTTACATACTTAAACATGATCACAGTAGTTCTGTATTGTATCTGTAAATGGACGGTAAAATCCAACCAAATATCCAAACAACAATTATAAACAAAAAGACTGTACTCTTTGTTTGCAATATGTAAGTTTTTAATAATTAGTACTCCCCACTACTGAATTCCTCCTAGTAACCTCTTTTTATATTTTTTGCACAGCTCATGCCCCTTCAAAATTTTAATAATGTAAACTGTTCAGTGTATGTGTTGAGTGCATCTATTGAATATCTCCCTTAGTAGAGACCCTGCAATGTGCCACAGATTAAAAAAAAAAAAAATAGTCCTGACCTTAAAGAAGCTGGCATGCTGGTGAAAATGATACATTTATTATTATTTTATTTCAAACTATCATACCAAAACTACAAGGAATCTATTACCATTCTCATTTTATAAATTTTTTTTTTAAGATTTTATTTATTTATTTGAGAGAGAGAGAATGAGAGACAGAGAGCATGAGAGGGAGGAGGGTCAGAGGGAGAAGCAGACTCCCCGCTGAGCAGGGAGCCCGATGCGGGACTCGATCCTGGGACTCCAGGATCATGACCCGAGCCGAAGGCAGTCGCTCAACCAACTGAGCCACCCAGGCGCCCACCATTCTCATTTTATAGATGAAGAGTTTAAGATTCATAGAGATTAACTATTTTAATCAAATTTATATATTTGGTCTTCCTATCTCCAAAAATTGTGTTCTTTCTAAGACTCCATGTTGAATACATTAAAAATTTTAAGGAAAGGCAATAATTCAAAATGAAGTTCATAAATATAAAGGTTTTGAACAATTTAGACTTTTCAAGAAAAACATAATTAATGACGATTGGGACCACATCAATTTTTACCTAGAAGTTGAAGTTATTTAATTATATGAACAAAACAAAATAGTCTTTACCTTCACAGTACATTTATTCTTTTTTCCCCAGTTAATATTATATTTCTTTATTTTATTTTATTTTATTATGTTATGTTAATCACCATACATTACATCATTAGTTTTTGATGTAGTGTTCCATGATTCATTGTTTGCATATAACACCCAGTGCTCCAGAGGCAAAGAATCTGTACTCAGAAAACTATAAAATACTCATGAAAGAAATTGAGGAAGACACGAAGAAATGGAAAAAACGTTCCATGCTCATGGATTGGAAGAACAAATATTGTGATAATGTCAATGCTACCTAGAGCAATCTACACATTTAAGGCAATCCCTATCAAAATACCATCCACTTTTTTCAAAGAAATGGAACAAATGATCCTAAATTTGTATGGAACTAGAAAAGACCCCGAATAGCCAGAGGAATGTTGAAAAAGAAAAGCAAAGCTGGTGGCATCACAATCCCGGACTTCAAGCTCTATTACAAAGCTGTCATCATCAAGACAGTATGGTACTGGCACAAAAACAGACACATAGATCAATGGAACAGAATAGAGAGCCCAGAAATGGACCCTCAACTCTATGGTCAACTAATCTTCAACAAAGCAGGAAAGAATGTCCAGTGGAAAAAAGACAGTCTCTTCAACAAATGGTGTTGGGAAAATTGGACAGCCACATGCAGAAGAATGAAACTGGACCACTTCCTTACACCACACACAAAAATAGACTCAAAATGGTTCACAGGACATTTATTCTTATTCAAATCCTAAGATATTTTGACTGAACCAAAGCCTAGATTCAGATATTGCAAGAAGGATAGTAATACAGACATCAACAATAATCATCCTTTACTGAATTTGATTTTGTGCAATGCCTAATTCTAAACACTGCAGATAGAGTAATTCATTTAATCTTCACAACAATTCTATTAGGTAAGTATTGCTATTACTAAACCATCTTATAGAAGAACACTGAGACAAAGTGAGGTTAAGTAGTTTTCCCCAGGCCATACAATAAATAGTAGCCCCAGATTCTAGAACAAGCCCTGATTTTAGAGCCCATGGTGTTAATTTAACCTCTAGTGTCCCCTTCCATTGATGGATGGAGTTTAGTCTTCTCTCTATATGCATAGTGGGAGTGCTAATAAAGGTTAAAAATAGGATTTAAATTAAGTGAAGATATTTTTATATGTAATATCACCTACCACCACCATGTCCCCAAACCCTTGCCCTGAGTTTACAGAGGGTTAACAACTGATAGAAGTCTCAATTAAATACATAACCATAGCTCTTTTTAAAAATACTCAGCAAAGAGGTTTGGAATATGAAGTCTGGTGCCCTGCAATAATGTTATCTTCATTCTGGCATCTGGGAGACCCCAAATCTGACCCCTAACTCCAATCTAAAGCAAAATCTGCAAGTCACGGTGTCCAATGCTATGCAGAGCTCCCAGTGAGAAACCCCATCTCCAGAAAGATACCAAGTAAAAAGACTTTTATTTTCATGAAGGAAGAGGAAACCCGTGATAGACACCCAGTTCTCCTTTGTTATACATTATGGGAAACCAAGAATCTCCAGTCCAATGAAAAAAGCCAAACACTAAGATAGACATAAAGACACATAAACATAATTCAGAAAATATCTTTAAAAATTATCAAAGATATTCAAGTGTATGTCTTGTTCTAGAAAAATTAAAGATGCTGTAATAAGGAACAATGAAAGACAAACTCTTAGAACATTAAAAAATACATGGTTGAGAAAATCTTCCATAATACAGAGGAAAAGGGCAAATAGATAACATGATAAAAAAGAAAAGATAAGTTGACTATTAGCCTAAAAAGTCACATAGCCAGCATCACCAATCTGACTTGGAATCATTGGATACTCCACTGTTATGCATTTACAGAAAAAAAAGAAAAATCAGCCTGTTTTACATAAAAATGTCTTTAACTGGACAGTAACAAGTACTAATTTTATTAAATCTTGATCCTTCAGTACATGTCTTTTTAATATTCTGTGTGGTAAAGTGGGAAGTGTGCATAAAGCATTTCTGCTGCATGCTAAACTGTAATTGTCTGGAAGAAATTTATTTATGAGATTGCTTAAGCTGCAAGATAAATTAGCTACTTTTTTTTCTTTAAGTATTTATTCAAATCCCAGTCAGTTAATATACACTGTAGTATTAGTTTCAAATGTAGAACGGAGTGATTCATCACTTACATGCAACACCTAGTGCTCATCACTACATGTGCCCGCCTTAATCCCCATCACCTATTTAACCCATCCCCCCACCCACCTCCCCTCCAGTAACCCTCAGTTTGTTCTCTATAGTTAAGAGTCTGTTTCCTGGTTTACCTCTCTCTCTTTTTTTGAATTTTCCCGTCTTTCTTTCTTTTTTTGAAAATTAGCTACTTTTTTCATAGAATACCATTCTTTACTTGAAAGAACAACTGACAGACAATCTATGCTTATTCAGACCCAGGTATTTGGCAGGTATTTCTCAAAAATGAATGAAATGGAGAAGAGAGTTGGAGGACTGACAATACCTAACTTCAAGAATTACTATAAAGTTACAGTAATTAAGACAGTGTGGTGTTGGTAGAAGAATAGACAAACAGATCAATGGAACAGAACAGAGAGCCCAGAGATATACCCTTATAAATATAGTCATCCGATTTTTGACAAAGGAGCAAAGGTAATACAATGGAGCAAAGACAGTCTCTTAAACAAATGGTACTGGAACAGCTGGGTGTCTGCATACAAAAGAATGAATCTAGATACAGACCTTATACCTTTCACAAAAATTAACTCAAAATGGAACATGAACCTAAATGTAAAATGCAAAACTATAAGACTCTCAAAAGATAACAGGAGAAACCTAGATGACTTTGGACAAGGTGATGCCTTTTTAGTTACAACATCAAAGACATACCCCATGAAATAAATAATTGATAAAATAGATTCATTAAAATTACAACTTCTCTGCAAAAGAAAATATCAATACTTAGAAGACAAGCCACAGACATGGAGAAAATATTTACAAAAAGTACATCTGATAAAGGACCATTATCAAAAATATACAAAGAACTCTTAAAATTCAACAATAATGAAATGAATAACCCAATTTTAAAAATGGGCCAAAGACGTTGACACTTCATTAAAGAAGATATGCGGATGGAAAATATGCATATGAAAAGAGGCTCCACATCTTATGTCATCAGAGAAATGCAAAGTAACCTAATAATGAGATACCACTAGACACCTATTAAAATAGCTAAAATTCAGAACACTGACAACACGAAATACCAGTGAGAATGTGAAGCAATAAGAACTCTCATACACTGCTGACTGAGAATGTAAAATGGTACAGCTATTTTGGAAGAAAATTTCGTGGTTTCTTACAAAATTGAAAAAACTCTTACCATGTGATCCAGCAATCTACTCTTTGGTATTTAAGGAGTTAAAGGCTTATGTCTACACAAAAAACTTACACAGATTTTTACAGACTTATTCATAATTGCAAAAACTAGACTTGACTAGAAAAAAGAAAAGAAATGAAATGAAATGAAATGAAAAGAAACTCTATCCTTAACCACTAGAAGGTAGTCATTCTATGTCAGACTCCATGTCAGACTTACCCAAAAGTCGCTGTCCTCCCTGTCAACTTTGCTAAAGAAGAATCATTTCCACAGACAACATTCAAAATGCCAAGCACATTCTTTTGCAGCCTCCTGCTCATAGAGGTGGCCATGTAACTTAATCTAGATTACAGTTTCAGGGCAGGAGGAGCTTCTAGAAGTAACACAAAACCATGCCCTGTTTATGTAAAAAGTCTCTGAGGATAACCAATTGGATTCTGATGGGGCAGTACGGAGTTGTCAAATAAATGGGAGAAGAGGCAGAACAGAAAGAACCATGTCCTTGAGGACCATGACCAAAGAAACTTACACCCAGGAAAGACTATAAAGACTTGGATAGCAGGCATCTCAGTACTGACCAGCATGAAACTAGGACCATGGATAGACTAGAAAAACTATTTTAGGTCGTTGCAGTCCTCTAAAAACATACCGTTCATCAATCCTAATTCTTGCTCAAGATTCTTCAAATTTCCTGATTATATACTGCCTCAAATTTAAAATTCCTTACCAGGTTTTTAAATCTTGACATAATCTGAATTGATTCCACCTACTAAGATGTCTTTCTAATTTCTCTCTAGTACATGCATTTAATCCACTCTTATCACCTTACAATACTCATTTATTCATTCATTTTTCAACTAATATTGAGCATCTATTATATTCATAAAGTACTATGTAGATAGTGGGAAAATGAAACACAATGTCTGTCTTTATAGATTCTATGTTCTAGTGATGGAGAAAGAAATACATAAACAAACAGGAAAGAAACAACTTTAATCCCCACAAATCAACAGCAAAAAATAAATAAATAACCTGATTGAAAATGAGCAAAGGGCTTGAATAAACATTTTTCTAAAGAAGACATGCAAATGGCCCACACGTATATGAAAAGATGCTCAACATCACCAATCATCAAGGAAATGCAAATCAAAACCAGAATGAAATATCACCTCACACTTGTGAAGATGGTTATAGTTTAAAAAAGAAAAGATAACAATGCTAACAAGGTTATAGAAAAATTGGAACCCTTGCACACACTGCTGCTGGGAAAATAAAATGGCAGAGACACTGCAGAAAATAGTATGGAGGTTCCTCAAAAAATTAAAAATAGAACTATCACATGACCTAGAATCCCACACATCTGAGTATATATTCAAAAAAACTGACGTCAGGATATCAAAGAGATCTAACACTCTAATGTTAATTGCAGCATAATTCATAATAGCAAAGATACAGAAACAACCTAAATGTCTACTAAAGGATGAATGGTTAAAGAAAATGTGATATAGACATACAATGGAGTATTATTCAGCCTTAATAATGAAGGAAATATTCTGGTAGAGAATGTTGATAATGGGAAGGCTATCAATGTAAGGATATAGGCGGTACATAGGAAATCTCAGTATTTTCTTCTCAATTTTACTGTGAACCTAAAACTGCTCTAACGAAATTAAGTCTTCAAAAAAAAAAAAAAAAAAAAGGAGATTTTACCATAAACAGCGACATGGATGAACCTTGAGGACATCACACTAAGTAAAATCAGCCAGTCACAGAAGGACAAATACTTCATGATTCCACTTATATGAGGTATCTAAGCTAGTCAAAATCAGAAACAGAATAGAATGGTGTTGCCAGGGGTTGGGGAGAGAAAGAAATGGGGAGTTGCCCTTCAACAGGTAAAAAGTTTCAGTTATACAAAAGGGGTAAATTCTAGACATCTGCTGTACAACATTGTGCCAATAGTTAACAATATTGTATTGCACACTTAAATTTTGTGTGAGGAGGATGGACCTCATGTTAAGTGTTCTTATCACAATTTAAAAAAAAAATTAGGAAAGAAAATAACTAGCAACTTCTATTAGTGCTATGAAGAATACGCACAGTTCCATTTTTTACTTATGTTGGTTTCCCCACCTTCGTGTGCACGTAATTCCACTATAGTCCCCCTTCATCGCACAGGTAGAACCCACCCTCAGCGAAGTATTTCAGACTAGCATGTCCCACATCTACTCTTCCTTCTCACTGATGCTAAAGCTATCTACAGACAGAATCACATGGCTTTATATTTAATTGTTGCTTTTCCCTTTCTTTTCACTTGTACTAATTTTGACTTTTTATCCAGAGATGAAAGCTCGAGAACAAGATCCTGTCTTGTACTTCTTTATATCTTCACAGTGCTTTGCATTCTTTTGAACTGAGCATGATGCAGAAGTTTCCTAAATACATGCAAAATGATTAGGGAAATAAATATCCCTAAAAATATCTCCCATAACAAATCGTAACTCAGAAAACATTTAAATAAAGCCATCTCTCCCATTCCCTGTTGATATTATCTTTTTTAAAATATCTTTTTAAATATACTTTTCAAGGATCTCTCTAACACAAAGGACTTTGATTTTTACTATGTATTACGTAGAATCACAGATGTTTCTCTCACTTTTTCTTTCTCACATTGTTATTGACTTGAATATACTAGAATCTTCAGAAATTACCAAAATGCAAAGACTGCTTGCTTCACTTGATGTCAGCAATTATGAATATCTCTACTCCACCATTATGGGTTAAATTGTGTCTCCCAAAATTCATATGTTGAAGTCTTAACTCCCAGGACTTCAGAATGTAACTGTTTTTAGAGATAGGGACTTTAAAGAGATAATTAAGTTAAAATGAAGTCATTAAGATGGGTCCTAATCCAATATGACTAATGTCCTTATAAGAAGAGAAAACAAGAAGCAGAGTAATGTATAGAATTGTTGAGTCGCTATATTGTACACCTGAGACTAATATAACACTGTATGTTAATTATACCAGTATCCAAAAAAGAAAGAGAAAGAGGGAGAAAGAGAGAGAAAACTAGGACGGAGATACACACACACAGGGAAGACTCAGGGAGGAGAAGACACCCATCTACAAGTCATAGAGAGAGGCCTCAGTAGATACCAAGCATGCTGATACCTTGATCTCAAGATTTCAAGCTCCAGAATAGTGAGAAAGTAAATTTCTGTTAAGCCACCCAGTCTATGAGACTTTGTTATGTAGCCCTAGCAAACAAATACATTTACTAATAGACATATTAAAAGGAATTTATGAAATTAAAGAATTAACATAAATAACAAATATAAATTGATTCTGCCATACAGTCTCTAAAATCTTCATTCAAAAGAGAGAGAGAAAGAGAGGAGGAGAGGAGAGGAGAAGAGAGAAGAGGGATGAGGAGAGGAGAGAAGAGGAGAAGAGGAGATGAGAGGAGAGGAGAGGAGAGACAAAGGAAATAAATTTACTGAAATGTGCTAAGTTCCAGGGCCTTTGGTAGGCTCTGAACATAAGTGAATATGACTGTCTCATTTAATCATCATAAATGAGATGTGATGTGTTAAAACACCCTCTGTTTTAAAGATGAGCAAACAGAAGGTCAGAAGGTGACCTTCTCCAAGGTCACACAGCAGAAGCATGGTGGGAACTCTCAGCTGGTATTAACTGAATTTCAATGCTCTTTCTACTGCATAGCTCTGTGCATAAAAATGTATACCCACTAGACCTAATAACACTATACCCTGCAATGCAAAATTACTTGATAAATATAAAGTTTGGTCCCAAATTAAAAACAGTTGAAATATATGTTTCAGTTATTATATTTTAAAATTATAATATGAAGTTTTAAAGTTTTAATAATACCTGACTTCTTAAAATGTATTATCAAATTTGAGAGCTTATTTTTTAAATATTCAGAATATGTACTTTATTGAACCATACCAAAAGTATTGAGATCCATATTTAAAAATTATATTTCATCAAAAACTAGCCCTTTATATTTAAAATATAAAATATAACATTATGGCCAGTTACATCTGAATTACAGATAAAGGACAATTAATTTTTGTAAAGTATGTCCTAAAAAATACCTATACAAAAAATGTTCATTTATATGAAATTCAAGTTTAACTGGGTATCCTATATTTTATCTGGCAATTCTATTATCTCTATTCTCTTCTGAAACCCCAAAATTTATAAGAAAGCAATGAAAAAGGCAGAAGCCTATAAAGACAAGGAGGTCTTTATAAAGAAAAAAAAAGATCCTGGCTATAAAAATTGTAGTAGGTTAAAAGCAGATTATAATTGGTGGCTGACTTTATAGATAAAATGAAAATCTAGACCTGCAAAGGAAGAGGCCAGATGCAAGCTACTCTGCACTGCAGAACTTCAGAATAGGTCAGAAACTGGGAACCTTCAGGCTTCTGAAGATAGGGAGTTAGATGCCATTGAAAAAAAAAGATGACTGGTTTAGTCTATTTAAGAAGGAGTTAGAACCAGATGTACACAGCCAAGAGGGTGCTGCTCTTTAAGCCTGGTCAAAGAGTCAGAGAAATACCCTCTGGAGAGGATGACTGAGGACACTGAAAATAAGATTCTCAAATTGGAGGATAAAATAGAATCACCTGGACCTCCATTCAGTCATCAGAGGTAAAAACCAGGCAGTCGTCTTTTTGTCCCTCACCTCCTCCACTGTCTCACCCAAGGGCCTGCCATTCTGAGTAAGCTCAGTTAATTCTTTACCCTTATTATCTCAGGGATGTTTATTTCCTCTCCATTCCCAATGAAACTGCTGAGCTCAGCCTCAGCACCTGTCATTCTCTCATTGCTAAGGAAACACTAGCGTGATCTTTCCAAAATGCAAATCTGAGCGTATCACTCCTCTGGTACTTAAAACTCTCCAATGGCTTTCCCCTGCCAACCCCCTAAGCAGGGCACAAAGGACATCCATGATGTGAAGCCTGCTGAATTTTCCATCACCAGATCTATCACTGCCCCCAGTGCTCCGTGTTCCAGGAATATTGAATTGCAGTCCACTTTCAGTTACCCAGGGTAGATTAACCATGTTATGGCAGAAACATGTATAGAAATAATCAAAAGGCAACTTATTTGTAAAGAAAAGTAATTAAAACTGTGAGTAAGAGAAATGCCTACACATCAGGATGAGTCTATCATTTCCAATTATATAGAAGCCATTACATTTTTGCATTGTATCTACTGCAAATCAGAAACGCCCCTCCACCTGGACCATCAGAGGTGGATATGTCTGCTTACAGCAGCGGTCTGTTAGCCTGTTAGCTGCTCCTTGGTGCAGGAGCAGCTCTCCGTAGTCTGTCTAAAACCTATGCAAAAATCTGTTCCTTATGGCTGTGATGGAACTAGATGTCTCTTTGCTCTGTTAAGACTTGGTTTTTGTTGTTTTTTCTAATGCAGAGAATTTGGAAAAGGACAGTGAAGGTGGGATGGAGAGCACTGCAGAACAAAGCCCAGAATTTTGGGTTGAAGCCTTTGTGACCTTGAAGTGACAGTTATGGCCCTAAAGTCTCAATTCATTGTTATATTGAGAGCATTGCCTCATTGAGAGCTGACGGGGCAGTCTGAGGTTATAGGGAGAAAAACTTGAGAATGGCAGGTAATTTAATTTCCAAGTGGATGTCTTCACTGTGTTGCCAGTGAACTAGTATTCTTGCAATAATGGAGAGAATGACAGTGAGAGGGAGGAATTAGCTGACAAAGACAAAGCAGCTCCAAATAACTGCTTGCTGGGGTGTTTAGAAAATAGAAAACGTAGAGTTTATTCAGTGAAAATTGATGTTAGCTAAGATAGTTTTCATTAGAAACAGGGAGTGGAGAAACAGCAGTAGGAGGCTCAGATAACAGAGCAGACCATTTGAACATTTTAATTGCATACATTTGTATTAAATATTCATCCTGTATCACAGTTGTGTTTAATTGTGCCTGAACTATGTTCTACCTGTGTCCTCCTTCCATTTTCCATTATCCCAGTTAATAGGTTAATAAATTGTTGACAGTATATATACTTTTCCAAAATGATTGTTCCCAAACATCTCTATGCTTGTTTGCATTTGCCCTCAGTTTACTTCCTTTCCTCTGCTACTATATCCACACCCCTACTCCCATTATCTGAATAATGGACACATTTTCAGACTCGGTTAAGGTGATACCTCTGTTTGGAAGCTTTGATTGCCCTCAAAAGGTAAAGTGGTTCGCCAGATTCTTTGTGTTCTGTAATTTGTGTGTGATTATATTGTAACATTCATAATCCCATAACACTTTTTTAATTTACATATATGTCTCCTTATTTAAAATGTAAGATTCTTCAGGGCAGGAAGTATGTCTTATTAACTCTTGTCCTCCATACATATGCCAATGCCAGTCACATGGATGGTTTTCAAGGCTGTAGTAGGTAAGAGAATGTGATTTGGAGTCATGCATACCTGTGGTTGGATGCCTGGCTGTGACACGTACTCTCTGCTTGATCCTGAGAAACTTACTTGGACCCTTAATATTTGTCTCCCCATGTATAAAATGAGAAAAATTGTACCACACTCACATAATATAAAAAGTATTAACTAAGTGATTCACATGGTAAAGACAATAATTGGTAGCTTCTTGAATAAACAAATGAATGAGTCAACAGAAAATCTGAAACATATACGTGAATATACTGATTCTATTACATAAACAATTAAGAAAAATACTTCTACTAATTATTAGTAGGAATGTGTGTGGAATTACTTTTTCAAAATGATGGATGGATTTGCATTGTTTCTATGATTTTATACTACTTCTCTTGTGGCTAAAGAAGGGTAGTGTGCCACCCCAATAATGTGCCACCCCTTTGTCATAAGGATTATTTTGACCTGATTATTTTGAGAAAGAGCAGACACAGGAGAAGCTCTGAAAACAGTATAAGTTACCCTTTTGTAAGGGACATTTATATTAGAAAGGAGGCCTGTACCATGAAGAGAGCTAATACCAGAGATCACTTGTTTACTGGAGAAACTTTCTGTATGGCAGGGCAATCTTTGTTTACCAAGCATTTCCTCTTCTCACCTTCCCATTAATTGCCTTCTCCCCCTTGAAGTCCCAGACCTCTGTCCCTTTCCTTAGCTAAGGATGATATATAAGCCTCAATTATCTCACTGCCTTTCCAGTCTTCTATCTTTTGGGGGCTTCTGTACACACATACAAATTATTTTTTCTCCTGTTAATCTCCCCTTTATTACAGGGGGCTCTCAGCCAAGAATCTACAAGAGTAAATGGAAAATCATTTTTTATTCTCTATACTAGTCATAATCATTAGCATGGAGGTTGGTTGAAACTAGTAGCATAATTCTCGACAGTGGAAAAGAATTATGCTATTTGCCTATGGGGATCACTCCAAAGGTGATCATCAAGTCCAAGTTGTACACAAGATGACAGATTAGGGTAGGTAAAATAAAATATTAGAACTTCCATTTATAGTTGTAATTGTAAACAAGTGAGGTTATCAGTGTTCAAGGAAAGCAACTTAATTCTTTGTTTGATATTTACTTATACATTGCTTAAGTGAAAGGTTTAAGAGAATCATTTTCCCCCTGTTAAGGGCCCCCTTGCTTAAGAAAGGTCTAAAGAGGGTTAAGTTAGGTGATGGCTTTCCTCTTTTGGACTGAGTTGTGTGCCCCCAAAATTCATATACTGAATCCTTAACCCCCAATGTGACTGCATTTGGAGATAAGGTCTTTAAAGAGGTAACTAAGGTTCATGAGGTCATAAGGGTGGGGTCCTAACCCAATAGGACTGGTTTCAATTTAAGAAGAGACACCACGGGTGTGAACACAGAATAAAGATGACAAGAGGACATGGTGTGAAGGCAGACATCTGCAAGCCAAGAGGGCCTGAGGAGAAACAGAACCTGTTGACTCCTTGATCTTGGAATTCCAGCCTCTAGACCTGTGAGAAAATAAATTTCTACTGTTTAAGCTACTCAATCTATCGTCTTTTGTTATGGCAGCCTTAGCTGACTAATACACTACCCCATATCCACGAGTTTGTTAAAAGCATCCTGGGGAAGTTATTAAAAAGAGTCTGAGACATTTTGAAGGACCAGGCTAAGAAGCACAACTGAGAGAAAATTCACCCTAAATTGAAAGCAGATCTGAACCTTACCTCTAAAATACATTCCATTTGGGCGCCTGGGTGGCTCAGTCGGTTAAGTGACTGCCTTCAGCTCAGGTCATGATCCTGGAGTCCCTGGATCGAGTCCTGCATCGGGCTCCCTGCTCGGCAGGGAGTCTGCTTCTCCCTCTGACCCTCCCCCCTCTCATGTGCTCTCTCTCTCATTCTCTCTCTCGCAAATAAATAAAATCTTTAAAAAAAATAATAAAATAAAATAAAATACATTCCATTTACCTATATCCACATTCTTTTTTTTTTTTTTTTTTTTAAAGATTTTTTTTATTTATTT
>NC_058405.1:105485059-105625451 GCF_002201575.2 Neomonachus schauinslandi
TATTTGACAGAGACAGAGACAGCGAGAGCAGGAACACAAGCAGGGGGAGGGGGAGAGGGAGAAGCAGGCTTCCCGCTGAGCCGGGAGCCCGATGTGGGACTCGATCCCAGGACCCCGGGATCATGACCCGAGCCGAAGGCAGTTGCTTAACCAACTGAGCCACCCAGGCGCCCCTATATCCACATTCTTTCTAAGTCCTCCATTTCTTCCACTTCCACTGGTACCACACTAGTCCAAGCTATCACAGTCTGTCACCTGAACTCCTATAACAGCCCCCTGAAGTTTTCCAACGTCTATTCTTGCCTCTCTCATAGCCAGTCTTCACACACTATCAAATAATATTTTAAAAACACATCCAGATTATAAAACTCCTGCTTAACCCTTCAACTGGATATTAGAATAAACTCCTCAGTCTTTACCATATTGGGGACATTCCTCGGGATCTCTCCCTGTGGCCCTCCTCTCCTCTGGAACGAAGCTCCTGCCACTCTAGCCACGTTAACCACAACACGCCAAGCACTGTATGCCCTTAAGGCCTTTGTATTTGCTATTTTCTCTGCCCAGAAAGTTCTTCCTTGGAAATTTTCACAAGGCTAGATCTTTCTTGCCATTCCTGTGTAAGCCCAAATAGCACCTCTTGGGGCGCCTGGGTGGCTCAGTCGTTAAGCATCTGCCTTTGGCCCAGGTCATGGTCCCAGAGTCTTGGGATCGAGCCCCACATCAGGCTCCCTGCTCAGTGGGAAGCCTGCTTCTCCCTCTCCCACTCCCCCTGCTTGTGTTCCCTCTCTCGCTGTGTCTCTCTCTGTCAAATAAGTAAATAAAATCTTAAAACAAAACAAAACAAAACAAATAGCACCTCTTTGGCAAAAACCTCCCAGAAACTCTATTCTGTTTTCCAAACAGAGATAACCAGAATGAAGCTCTCTGTTCCTGGTAATCAAATACCATATAAAATAGTATCCAGGAAGAATTAATCTCAGTAGACCTTGTTCTAAATATATCTTTATTATTATGTGCAGGTCTTGGTTTTTAGTTTTTGGAAGAAGTCTTGAAAGATGGGAAGGCTTAGAAGATAACGATCATAATGTAGAAGGGTCTGAGAACCATGCCATTCTGAATGAAATTAAAACAAACAAACAAACAAACAAAAACAAAATAAAACAAAAAACTAGGTGTCTTACCAGATAGTTCAAGTGAGGAGAGAGAGCAGGGAAAAATAGTATTACTGCTTTCATCAACTGACAAAATGCTTATGAGAACAAAAGAAGATGAATAGTAAGGCCTTAAAAATTTCTAAACAATTTGACTCAGAAATGCTACATCGAAAATCGTACCCTAAGCTCAGCAAATAGCTACTTATTAGGATAGTCATCACAATATCTATAATTTCAAGAAAAAAAAGAAAAGAACTTTAAAACTTAACTATATATGTGATTATTTAAATAAAATATCATATAAGTATACAGTAGAATATTATATAAACATTAAAATGACATTGTAGAAACACTTATTGATCTAGAAAACAATGTTTAATACAAATTAAAAGATACATAATTAAAAATATATATGTCATAAATTTTAATGCAAGCTTTAAACCACAGCTTTATAACAAAAAATTTTGATATTTTGAATGTTACTATTTTTGCCCATTTTTAAAATAATTTACTGTATTAGCATTCATATTATATAACTTCAACTTCAATTTCAATTAATTTAAGTCATATTTACAGTGTGCTTCTTGAACAAATTTTTTTTTCTTTTAATATATGAGAATTAACTAGCATTATCCTTGTTGGAACATACAGTATATTATAAGGTTCCATTATTTTAAAAATTGCTTCAAATGGTTGTTCTAAATTGGGTAATTTGCTGTTCTGTCCTTATTATTAAACTATGAATGTTGTTGCAGTTACTGTGCAATTCTTGATACTGCCAAATAATTAATATGATAAAATTCACTGATCTAGAAGTATGTGTGTGGGTATAAATATAAATAAATTACTGGGGAAAAGGTTAAAAAATAAATAGTCACAAATGATCTTTGGTGATCCTATTTGACATGTTCTTGCCCTTCCCAAATAATTTAATGTATCTATTCACTTGAAAATAAAAAAAAAAAAACATGTAAAATCTCTATATTATAGCACAAGTCAGGGGAAAAAGTTGCCCATTTAAATAATCAGTTAGCAAAATATTATGTCATTGCAACTCAATACTTTCAATTGAGTTGAATGAGATATCTGCCAGCTGGAGCATACTCTTGAATCAGAAAATAAAAATAAAATTGTTTTATAAAGTGAGCATCATTCTACAATGCTTTATTTTATAGTTCATTAAATCACCAGTGTCATATTTTAATATAAATTATAAAATAAAGAAGAATGCATGTGCCCTTTATAAGGAAATCCAGAATGAGTGTCCTTATATGATCACTTCATTGTGCCCTCATTTTCATACCAAGAAATCTACCAGATAAGTACTCTATGTTTGACAGAGATCACAATATAATGTTCCTGAAAAAGGAATGTAACTCTGAATTTGCAAATAATACATTTCTCTTTATATTTGGGTTTTTAAAAAAATGGTCACTTATTGATACAAATTTTTATAAAGAAAGATGATGTGGAGATGTGATTTTTGTCATTCTACACCAAGTAATCTCCAGCTTTGACTAGATTTCTTACAACCTGAATTCCCTACAACAAATTTGGATTGCACAATATCATAAGGAAACACACACACACACACACACACACACATACACGCTATACACACAAGAATGCTTAGATGTAATTTGCATGGAAATGATTTGGAGGTATATTAACTATTTCAAAAAAAGAAAAACATGTTTCAAGGGGGCCTGTTCAGATAAATTTTTAAATAATAGAACATGGTTAATTAATTTTGAAATTTTACTGACAGTGTATGTTATGCCTACGTTCTATAACTATAAAGCTTTTATGTATTTTGTCCATCCATGGAAATACAAGAAATATTCCAGCTTAAGAAGTCTTCAATATGTTTGCCACCATTAAATGCAATCTTGATGATGACAAGGTCAAATAATCCTTTAAAAAAAGAAAAGAAAAGAAAAATGTTTTTCTTCTAAATTGTATTTGTAGTAATCCTTACCATGACACATGTATTATTTTTGTATTTGCTATTGCACAAACTGAAGAGTTCTCTTGTAAATGTTTCTGGGTCACCTACCTGTCCTTCTAAATCTCATCACATCTTTTAGGCAAAGCCCTTATTCTTATTCTAAGATTATAGTCTTTTATCCTCCCACACTTAATTTCATTTGGAGTCAATTCAGGGCAAAATAATCTTATCACTGGCCTTTTGAGTACTGCCCATCTTTGATACATCTACGTTATAAGCTACATAGAACAATTTTACATACAATTTAAAAGCCTAAAAGCATCATATTTTTAAAAGGTGCACCTGATTTATGTTCTTTCAATTTTTTTTCCTATACAACACAGGATATTTCTTGAATGGTTATGTTTAAATATGGAGCAGTATTAATTAGAATTAAATTGATGAGGACATTTATTTCAACTTTGTAATGCTTAATATTCTCTCCAAATTATATGAGATTGTGCTGATGCTAATTATGGAAAGCGGAAAAAAAGAGAAATTTAAACATATTGATGCCCAGGTACATTTTTTTATTTACCTAAATCTAGGTATATATGGCCCCAGAAAATCCTTTGTGATTAAATGCCATCTATCTAAGTCTAATTTGAATTGAACAGAATCGCCAAATAGCAAAAAGGGCTCAAGTTTGATTGTTTAACTTCAGTTTAAGTGAATAATATTCACTGGAGCATAATATGATTCCAAGTTATTTGTTACATTCCAACATGGGATAATACCTACAGAATATTGGCAGACTTGTGGAATGACCTCTTTGGTTCTCTTGATTCATTTTCAAGATTCATTACATTATTGTTATAATTACATTAACTCAAAAATCTATTATAAATCTAAAACATGTCATGTCTTTTTGTACTCTACACACATTTTTTTTTTTCTTTTTAAATAAAGAGGAGACATGGGGCAACATAAAACAATTATGTCTCTACTCAAAGAAAATATGCATTTTCAAATTTGTTCTTTTTTTAATGCCATAAACATGAACAATGTAAATTTATTTTTCCTGAAAAAAATGATTCCAAGAAAGTTAACCTTTAATAGTTTATAAAGGGGAGACAATCACTATTTAATGCTTTTAAGTATGGTAAAGCTGAGATGATTAAATTATACCATTTATGTTAATGAGACCATTCTCTGATCACTAATTATAATCTGGTTACAAAAATAGTACCATGATGTACTTTACAATTGTAGTATTTATCCATTCCGTTAGGTAATTAGCATTAAGAACAGCAACATATTGGAACACAGCAATTTAAGGTGACAAAAATTGCTGGAATAGGATCACATAGAGTCCTTTGGAGATTTCTCATAGTACTTTTAATGTAAACTTTGATGGGCTATTAGTTTTCATTAATGGTAGTTTAAGTACTTAGAGAAGACAACTGTGTACTGTACTTAGTGCTGGGCAAACTGCCTGGATATAGTTCATATATTACTGTTACTTTAATGAATAGTGTTATGGCAATTAGAAGACTGATGGCTTAGAAAATTTAGGTGGATATATTTGAAGTTCTTTGCATTAAGTGACATTGGTTGGTGTACACTAAAAAGTATCTTATCCCTTTTTGAAAAGTATGATTTGAAAGGAGAATTACTTTAAATATATAGCATAATTATAGTGCATTTAAAATAACCTGGTTTCTAGATATCAAATTACAGATAGAGATGCAATGTAAGTGTACCAATTAAACCACTGGATCTTTTGCTGAAAAGTAGATGTAAACACAATTTTTAAGTAAATAGAATATCTTTTGAATCTTTATAAGTGATATGTTGTTTGTTCAGCTTTTGACTACTTGTATTTTTAAGTAGAACACACGCAATTCCACCATAAACACAACAATAATAATCACGTAAATATCTCATATAAGTGCACTGATGATCATTAGTATATCTAAGAGAATTAACATTTTTTCAATAACTGGTGTTATTTTTCTGAACTGTTTTAAAGACTCTTAATTAAAAGAACCATTTTCAAGCATTATATTCCATCTTTCATGAATGCTTTCTACTGAGTAATCTTTTATAAATATATGATCTGGTGTCTAGAGATCATTTTCTCAAAAAAAGTCATTTTTTTTAAAATAAGTTAATATTCTTTCTCAATCCAGATATTTTTAACTGACATAATACAATTGCATAAAGATATAAATCATTAAAGCTTTTAATTTTAAAACAATTGAAATTAAAGCAACAAACTAAGAGTTCTTCAAAGTGTTCTAAATAACTATAATTATTTTCTCCATAAGATTGATTTTGTTTTTTTTAATTTCTATAAATATTAACCATAACAGCTTGAAATAATCATATTTACTAGAAATCTCTCTTCTTTCTTATTAAAATACATAATTATTAATAGTAACATTGTATGTAATAAATTGGAAATAAAGCAAAAGTCATGGGGCAGAACTAATTCCATCATCATTAAGAATTTCATAAACATGAAAGCTAAAATCTTTAGAGAAGTAAAGTTATCGTAGATTACGACTTCTAGCTCATACTATAAGCATAAGTTAACTATGTATTCTATTTTAGTAGACTAGTGGCAGCACATGAAATATCAAGTATTTTCTAAGCAGAGTAAAACTTTCATGGAGGGCGAAAATGAATCAAAGTTTATAGCATTAAAAAAAATAGACTCTCCATCCAAAAGTAATAGGTGTTCAAAAAAGTGCTCAGATAGTCAATCTCCACTTCCTACTCTTTCTTCCTTACATGTTCTTCCCCCACATACCTGAATGACTCACTCCCTCACTTCCTTCAGATTTTTGCTCAACTGTCATTTTCCAGTGAAAATTGCCATGACCTCTCTACTTAAAATTGTAATTTTTCTGGCTCCTTCCTCTCAACTCAACTCTACACTCCTTATTCTTATGCTTGGCTGAATTTTCTCCATTAGTACCTTCCATCACCTGACAAACTTCATTTCACTTGTGTATTTGCTTTTACACTTGTTTTCTCCCACTGGGAATATCAGCCCCTTGACGATGGATTTGTTACCTGCTGTAAACTCTGTTGTATTCCTAGCACCTAAATTAGAGCCTGGCTCATGATAGTCACTTGCTAAATTGTTGAATGAGTAAACGAATCGAAATCGGGACAAATAAATTGCTATCTGCATTATCATACACAATATATAAGACTAAGATACATATAAAAGACACAAATCCAGACTCTTTTTCAACAAGTTACATTTAAAAGAAAGAAAACAGAAGGGATCTTTTTGATCTAGGTTTCTCAACCTCAGCACTACTGGCATTTTGAGCCAGAGTTCCTTGTTAGGGAAGACTCCATTGTGCCATTTAAGATGTGTACCAGCATCACTGTGTTATACCCACTAGAAGGAGACCAGTGACCTCTCCACCCAGCAGTCTTCAGACATTTCCAAATGTTGCCCGATGGACAAAATTGCCTTGGGTTGAGAATGACTTGGGTAATGAGAAGAGCTCTAACTTTGGAGTTAGAATTATGTTCAAGTCCCAGCTTAGACCTTGGACAATGCACATTGTTTCCAGCAGTAACACTGCAGTCACAGTACATTCTTTCTGCATGGTTACTGTGTCTATTAGCTCTAATACGTGTACATTTAGAGAGTAGGTGCTCTGTAAATAGTAGTTATTGAGATAAACAGGGCAGCATAATGGATAAAAATACGATTTAAAAATATATCTAAATTTGTGTTTTTAACTAAAGAAATGCATACATGTGATAAAAACCGGAGCAGTCTCTACAGACTTTTTGAACCTACCTATTTTTAATTAACAACATATTTTGGCTAATAGTTCAAACCAACATATAGATTTACCTCATATTTAATAGCTGCATTATATTTCACTGTACAGATATTTCATGATTCATTTGGCTAGTCATTTATAATAGATATACAGATATTTTCCCTTGACTTTTCTAATCACAAGTACAACTTCAAAGTATGTTCTTGCATACATTTCAGTGCGCATACATCTTAGTGTAACTATGTCTAGAAGAAATTCCTAGAAGAAACACAGGCTTTAAAGTCTAAGAATCATGGACTAGAAAGCTTGCTACACTATATGTAACCCTGAGTGATTAATTTAGGCTGGCTGGGCCTCTGCTGGGACCCCTGGAATAAGCAGTGTTAATGATACCTGTCTGAGGAGATTGCTGTGAGAATTACTTGAGGTAAGATTTGTAACCTAAATACTAGAATGCTTTATTTATTTAGACTGTCAATTATTATTATTATTTTTTTTAAGATTTTATTTATTTATTTGACAGAGAGAGACCCAGCGAGAGAGGGAACACAAGCAGGGGGAGTGGGAGAGGGAGAAACAGGCTTCCCGCGGAGCAGGGAGCCCGATGTGGGGCTCGATCCCAGGACCCTGGGATCATGACCTGAGCTGAAGGCAGACGCATAACGACTGAGCCACCCAGGCACCCCTAGACTGTCAATTATTATTATTAAAGAGAATAATGCTGTTAGGCCGAGCTGTGAGAGGCTATCCTTAAGAGCCTAAACCATTCCAAACACTCAAGTTTTTGTTTCATTTTGGAAGTCTTTTATTTGTGCGTGTTTATGAGTATTTTATTTTCTTCTTCCATTAAGCTGTTTAGTTTCTTTGAGAACAAACACAACCCAACATAACCCTTCTTTTCTTGCATTTCTATATGCATATGTATATACAATAAATGCCAGAAATAACTGACTATATTTTATACGTTTGTCTTGTTACTCATTTTTCTCTTTTCAATTTAAATCATTATATTATAAAATATTTTCTTTTAAAGTTTATTTCAATACATATTTAAATTCTACATTAAATCTATGGTTGTGATCATTCTGCATAAAAACGCATGCTTTGAAAATACATTTTGATTGCTGTGGCAGATGTTTTTGCATGTAGATGGTCATTGTTTTATTTATTCATACATTCTACATTTCACTGGTCTCCTTCTAGTGGGTATAACACAGTGATGCTGGTACACATCTTAAATGGCACAATGGAGTCTTCCCTAACAAGGAACTCTGGCTCAAAATGCCAGTAGTGCTGAGGTTGAGAAACCTAGATCAAAAAGATCCCTTCTGTTTTCTTTCTTTTAAATGTAACTTGTTGAAAAAGAGTCTGGATTTGTGTCTTTTATATGTATCTTAGTCTTATATATTGTGTATGATAATGCAGATAGCAATTTATTTGTCCCGATTTCGATTCGTTTACTCATTCAACAATTTAGCAAGTGACTATCATGAGCCAGGCTCTAATTTAGGTGCTAGGAATACAACAGAGTTTACAGCAGGTAACAAATCCATCGTCAAGGGGCTGATATTCCCAGTGGGAGAAAACAAGTGTAAAAGCAAATACACAAGTGAAATAAAGTTTGTCAGGTGATGGAAGGGAGGGGGAAATTCCACAAGAAGCATGGACTTAATTGAAACTAAGTTTCAGCCTTTTTCACATGCAGAGGGAGATAAATATTTAGCAAGCTTTGATTTAAAAACAAAACAAACAAACAAAACCCTGCATTTGACAACACATAGACTTGCATTGTACAAAATAGGAAATGACTCCTTAAGGTGGATTATTAAAGTTAAGAACTTGTAAGTTATCAGACCCATCGCCTTGTCATAAGAAGACAGCATATAGTATCCTTCTAGACTAAATTTTATTTTGAATCTGTGAATGTTCAGTCTAAGGACTGTAGCAAGATTAAATGCACCACACTCACAGCCTGTCCCTTGCCATCATTTATAATATCCCTTAGATGCCATGACAATCTGACATAATTATTTCAGGAGGTAAAGTAGAAAAAAAAGGCTTTTGATGATTTCTGCATGCCAATTTTACTGGGTTGTTTATTGTATATATTTTTTTCACATTCTTATCATTATTTATAAGGCATATTACCTATCTGAGGAAATTCCTGACAAGTACAAACTGAGTGCTAGATATGCTTTATTTTTAATAAACCCTAACATCAGTCATTACACCAAGTAATATTTTGCTGAAAAGAACAAAGATACATATTTTAAAAAAACTGAGAAATCAGTCAAGAAAGTGTAAGTGTTAGTGTAGGTAAAGACTAATTTTTTGCCATTAGCTTAGCATTTCTTTCAGTCAGCAGAGAGACAGACAATTGTAACTGCTTTGTTGTAGAAATTCTCCTGGGAACATTGGAAACATCTAATCCCCAACAATATTAACACTGTATTTATTCTTAAGGAAATAAATGTGACCTTCTCTGATACTCAGATGGTTCTGGAAGCATTTTAATCTGTCAGCCTTGACTCTCCCATGACAAACTATCCATATGCTAGGAATCTTCATAGCAGCTATTATAACAACCTCGAATCTGTGAAGTGAGTGTATGAAAAGTATAATCAAATGTCCTTAGGAATTATATTTGTTAGAACCTTCCAAGGGCTCCCTAAAGAGCAAATGATTCATTTATTTTATTAACACTGACTTAGAACAAATGTGTGCATAACCAAATCAAGAGAAGTGAAAAGCCAACTTTCTACTCATTAAAGGGCAGAGTTTGTTTTTGATAGGAGACTGAAAATGCACATGAAACATGCCTTATTCTCCTCCTTTATTGATCCTAACAGTAGCCCAAATTCAATATCCTTCTAATATTTACATATTAAGCCTATTCTGGCAAATTGCTACTTGAAACAGATCAATAGTATAATATATTTAAACTGTGATTGAGAACAGAAAAAAATCAGCTGAGAGAGTTTAAGTATTCACAGAAAATGCATAATTAAAGATTTTTTTTTTTACCTTTACCTGTGACTCAATCTTTCTTTTATTTTAAAGAGAAGTTAGCCAAGTTTTGCAACTGATTCTAAGATTAGATGGGTATGGACATAGCTACTTAGATATTTATAAAAAGTACAAACCTATTCTAAGACAAATAATCTAAGCAATTCTATGTTGTAAACATCTACTGAATTCTCAACTAAAAGTCAAAACAGAATAATTTTGCCTCACTACTAGAATAAATTCATATGAACTCTGATTAGCATAATTTCACAAGTGAACATTATTTTTATTCACAATTTTTGTTGTCTCTCTACTTAGCCATTTTTTTATATAAGTAAGAGTACTAAGCCATTTTGTATATAAACACTGACATTGTAGAGGCCCAGAGAAGGCTGACCTAAGATAGGCCACTTGGGCATAAAGATTATTTTGAGTTAAAAGCAATCAAAACCCAACAAATGCAGGAAAAGCTCTTTGCCTCCTACACAACTGCCAAATTTACATTGGATAGGAGAGCCTGTAACAGGAAGAGAACTGTTAACAGAGACCCCCCCCCTTTACCTAAAAAACTAACCTGCAGTAACAGAGCAACTTGGTTTTTCTAAAGGTCTCCTTTCTCCTTCTTGCTAATGAGCTTTCTCCCCTTTGTATGCTTAGGCCCCTACACTTCTCCTGAGTCTTGTATAAGCTCCATGTTGATTCACTGTCTTTGGAATTTCACGTGTGTAATTCCTCGTATGGACACCTATTAAATTTGATTTTCTCCTGTTAATCTGTCTCATGTCAATTTGATTCTAAGTCCAGCTAGAAGGACCATAGGGCAGAGGAAGTTCTTCCTCTCAGACAACATTCAAGAAGAACATGTCATGTTAACTTTGGAATTCTTATCTGTAAATACCATCATAAAGACAATTTCCAAAGGTCATACAGCACCGGAAAACAAAACAAAAATTAGATACACAATTGAATCTCAATGAGACTAACTGCATATTCAGTGGAGTAGCAAAGAACAATGAATAAATAGCTCGTAAGTCGTGAGTGTGGGGTGAAATTTTAAATTCAAGCTTATACCCCTGTAGTGCCCAGAACTCAAATTCTTGCCCTAGAAAAGCTTGACAAATTACTACATGACACATTTTAATGGACCATATCAAGATCAGCCTGTGATTAAAGAAGATGCTGACCATTAAATCCACAAGTGCCAAGGATTTTCTGTATAGACACACAGATTTCTTCAGGTTTGTTTAAGTAATTCCCATACCTTCACTTCTATTTTAAATCTATGGTCCATTTGCCCCAGATCCTCCCTGCCCCACCCAAAAAATATAAAATACAGGTAAGTCACCATCCTACTATTTCCTGAATTCTATCTTAATTTTCTTCAAACACCAATAAGTCTGTTTCAGCTAGTTTATTTGTTTAATTTGTGTCTTTCCTCTCAGGACCATTAATTGATTTTTCTAACTCTCTCTTCAGTGTGAACACAATATATACACTCTGCTCTCAAACTACATATGCTGACAGTGAAAAGGAATACTACGTTAAATATAATCCATAAATAACTCACAAGCCCTAATTTTAGTCAATAGTTTCAGCCTCTTCCTCCTTTTCACAAAGACACTTAAAATTGAATGGCAACTTGATTAACTTAAGTTTACCTCTCTGTCTCCTGCAGGCATTAATGATCAGGAAAATGCCAAAAGTTATGAGGAAAGCTGAACAAAAACAAAAAAGCTCTGTATCTAGGTAATCAATAGTCAAATATAGCATAGCTGACTGTACCCTATTTTATAGCACAAACAACTTAAAAATCATGTAAGAAAACGTTCTAGAATATCGTTATTTCATGAAACTGAAGTATATTATTTATAAAAGAAAATTCCCGTAAAGAGAGTGGCTAAATACCGAGAAAAATATCTAAGACAAATAATTAGTAGATACAATTTTAGAGCTACCAGCTATTGTATTTGAATGCAGAAACTATTATTTTTGCTGGCTCTGATAGTTTGAGAAAGACAATTGATAAGATCATCTTTTTTTTTTTTTTAATGGGGAAGAATTTGATGTTTAAAGTTATAGGCCAGTTTCGGTTGAACTGAAATAAGATGTGGACCTCACATTCATACTTCCTTCATCTCTATATACCTCAGGCAGAATGCAAGGTCTGGTCAAACAAGACCACAAAAGCTTGGTGGAAAATCATATGTCCTGTCCTGTAGGAGAGAGACCCCTTCTCCTCTGTAAGGTATGCCAGCTCTACCAGGTGATTGATTGACTGATTGATTGATTGATTGATTGATTTTACCTAGTCTCCTCTACTGGTATAGTTGGGCATTAGCTGCCTTAACTCCATCCCCTTCTCTCAATAATTCAAAGCCACCAGTATAAATGATGATGATTAAACCAGAGGTAAGAACTAACTACTGTTCTCTGGGCTGAATCAAGTACACCCATCCATGGTTTTTGGATGGTGGTTTTGTTAGTTTGCTTGGTTTATATCATGCTAATTTTCAGGGTTAGCCTATACAGCATGTTTGCCTGCATTTTTTTAAATATGACTACTTGCTAACATTTAAAAATTATGAATTTTTTTGTTTTAACTGGATTTCTTGCCTCTCTTGCAAAATGAAAGATCTGGCACAACTGTTTAATGTTCTCTATGGCAAAAATAAGTAGATCTGAGAGGTGAGGCATTAGCTTTCTCCAGTTTTATCATACTTCTTGCCATTCCCATGTGAGTCTGGATATTGAAGCCTAGACTCAATTTCCACCGACCATCATGTTGGAATGATTGGGTTTTATTACACCTGACACAATTTACTATTCACAATTATTCTGATTCTATTAAATAAGAATTTGATTTTGTAATTCTGTTTATAAATGAATGAGTTCTTTAGATGGAATGACACATAAATTACTTACCTTTTTGCTGTTTTAATAAATACCCTCGAAACTCAGTACCTTAAAACAATAAACATTTGTTGTGTCTCATAGTTTCTGTGGGTCAGGAGTTTGGGAGCAGGTATATGGGTGGTTCTGGTTTGGGCTCTCTCTTGAGATTGCTATAATGCATTGGCTTAGACTGTCATCATCTGAAATTTTTTTTTTTTTAATGTTATGTTATTCACCATACAGTACATATTTAGTTTTTGATGTAGTGTTCCATGATTCATTGTTTGCGTATAACACCCAGTGCTCCATGCAGTACATGCCCTCCTTAATACCTATCACCGGGCTAACCCATCCTCCCACCCCCCTCCCTTCTAAAACCTTCAGTTTGTTTCTCAGAGTCCATATTCTCTCATGGTTTGTCTCCCCGCTTCATTTTCCCCTTCCTTCTCCTAATGTCCTCCATGCTATTCCTTATGTTCCACAAATGAGTGAAACCATATGATAATTGACTTTCTCTGCTCATCTGAAATTTTAACTGAGATGGAGGTTCTACTTTCAAGATGACTGACTCACATGGCTTCTGGCCAAAGGTCCCAGTTCCTTGCTGTGTGGACTTTTCCATTGATCTATGTGGATGGCCTCATGACATGTCAGCTTGCTTTGCCCTGAGTCAGCCATCCAAGAAAGAGAGGACAAGGAAGAAGGCTCACGCCTTTTATGATCTTATCTCTAAAGTCACACACCATCACATCTGTCTTATTTTATTCATGAGAAATGAGTCACTAAGTCTAGCTCATACTCAAGGGGACAGAAGTTGAGCACTACTTCTTGTAAGAGGTGTCAAAGTGTGAAATTTGGATATAGCAATTTTGATCTTGGGGTCTTGGACTTGGTTAAATCATCAAATCATTGCTTTGTTAACCTTCTACTTTTCCTGATCTTAATATTTCTAAGTTCTTTTCAGTTTCTTTTGTATATATTTTTCCAAATAAAACTAGGAACGCTAAATCATTATAATTTATCATCTTTGAGGTTTGAAAAAATGATAAGAAGTGTCTAAAGAGAATTTTCATTTGATTTTAGGAAAACTACCTCTAAATTTTAGAGAAACAAAAACTTTCAGTTAGTTTTTATTGCCTAGGTAGTATGTCTTGAGGAGCTGGTACACACTGGTATATAACTGGTAGCTTCATAGCACAATTATTTCCTTGCTTTCTAGATGTGTTATTTCAGTATTACTGAGCAAATGGCTCCTTAAACATTTGTAGCTGTAATCATCAGTAATCCCCTGGATAGTAAGTTGTAAAGTTCTGTTTTACTTTTATATTGCCTTTTTTATATGACTATAATACTTAGCCTCAGCAGGAAACAGGTCATCACCCTTTATTCCATCCCCAAAGAAAAAGGAGAGGTTCTCAAAGAAGGAGGAATTTGAGCAACAGAGCATGTTCAGAGCCAAGCTATGAAACTTTGTAAAATAAAGTTTGCTCTGCTGCTTCTCTAAGGTACTCTCCTTTAAGTTTTGAACCTCCAAACTAAAGATATATTTTGATATATCCACTGAATGCATTGTTGACAACAGAGGCATTAATAGGTTTTATAATGTTTATTTTTATCTTTCAGGTTTGACCAAATTATGGTGGCAGGGAGGGGTATACACACATGGGTATGCACTTGTTAAAATAATTTTAATGTATGCAAAGTTGGGTTCCCATGCGGTGCTGATGTCCTATCAGTTTCACAGAGCTGACACAATATAGGGATTATGATTTCCTCCAAATTTTCACTCTTCGATTTTATCAGGGAATACAACTGACTTTATTTTATTTAGCTACAAGGAACTACTGCTCTATTTTTGAGACCTTGTTTACAGCATTGAGTTCTGTAAGTTTAGTATTCATTTTCTACTAGCAGGAGGGTGGGTAGCAATCACGTTAGCAGAAATAAACCTTTATAAAGCTTTCCATTATTCTATGAGGAAATGATTTTTATAGTATACATATGTGTGTGTGTGTATATAGATATATTCATTAAAAAGTCAAAGATGTTCTTTGAAATGTTATACCGCATTTTAACATTTTTCCCTCTAATTTATTGTATTCCTCGGCTATATTATTTGCTAGTTTAGGTTGATTTCACAAGGTATATTGGAATTCAATTTTTGAAAACATAATGTGGGTGGTGATTTGGGGATTGTTGCAGAATTTAAACTCTGCTATTTTTACTCAGGTGATTTAAAATATGTACAAATATACATAATACAAAATTTTCTTGTTAATTCGGCAAAGCTGAGTAATATAAAATAACCTTATTTTCCTTATTGCCTTAAAAGAAAATTATAAATAAATTTATGCTTTTTTTTTAACCTACTTGTCAGATATAGTCCTGTTGTGTGTGTGTGTGTGTGTGTGTGTGTGTGTGTAACTTCTGAAAACACACAATGAAAAGAATGGCAACATCATATTCTACAAACAATATAGGAATTGTCCAAAGGCTAGAAAGAAACTTGGGACATTATTAAAAATAAGATTTTTTTTTACAAGTTTAAATTCTTCCTCCGGAGAAAAACTTTAAAAAAAAAAAACACTAGTTCTAAGAAACAATTAGAAAAAAAATGGTGACAATAATAGCAGAAAGACAGCCATTTAGGAATAAAACTACAGCAAAAGAAAGTTACTAAACGTCCGTGCCACACTATGTCAGGGATCTGCAAATGCCCAATGAGGTAAAATTCCAGTGTCTTAAAGATCAAATTAAGTGACTCCAGTCTCTACTTTTGACGTTTGTAAAAAATTTTACATTTTCAAAAGTGTATTGCCGTACATTTCCACGTGATTCTCACAACTTTATTAAGGCAAATATATTTATTTTCTGTATTTCTCGGCTATTGAAACTGAGATATTCTTTGTGATTGACGATTGGTTGAAACAATCTTATTTTCTCTCTCCCTCACAGAAATGTATGTTCTGTTTTGTTTTGCTTGAGAATAGTGTCCATGTTTATGTTTGTACTTGAGAGATAAGTGCACTGTCTGTACTTAAAAGATTCTAAATACATGTTGAACTGAACTGAATTTTAATTTTTTTTATATCCCAGACTCATCCTGTTTTAAATAATAATTTCCAATATCTAAACCTTATTCACTTTTATTCAGATATTTTAAGTCTAATTGAAATAAAAGGTGATTAAAACACTTCTTTTAGTAGAGAATAAATTTTCATATCTTTCTCAATTAACAACTATTTACTTTTAAACTTTATATACTAATCAATAGTCACTAGTGAAAACAAAACCAAAAATAATTAACATTCAATTTGAGAAATGATGAGGTGAGGATTGTAGAATATTAATTTAAAAGACTTAATTACCTATATAAATGTTCAAAAATATATTCACATTGGCTTTTCATAAATAGTATATATAGTTATATATATATATAGTACTTATATATATACATATAATTATGTATATATAGTATACACACACACACACACACATATACATACACTCACACCTGTATGCTATCCAGAATACCTCATATTTAGAATTGCAAATATGAAATCAGTTTTCTGATTTCCCATAACCAAACATAACTCCTGAGATTCTATGTGGAAGATCTAATCCTCATACTGCTGACCTACCATGAATGTCAGTTTAGAGTCAGCCATTCATTAAGTAAAGGCAGAGCCATCCTCACCAAAAAGCGCTTCTTTATGGTATCTCCTCTTAACATCTTTTCTAAAACTCAAACTATTTTGTATAAAAATTCATATTTCAAAAATCAACTTCTAATATCAATACAGAGGATGATTATTTGTTCCATACCCCCCTGTTAGCTTCTTGATTGTCTCATTCATCTAGCATCTTTTTTTCCCCATAGACTGAACCAAAAAGAATGGA
This sequence comes from Neomonachus schauinslandi, assembly GCF_002201575.2. NCBI lineage: Eukaryota > Metazoa > Chordata > Mammalia > Carnivora > Phocidae > Neomonachus > Neomonachus schauinslandi. The sequence continues at coordinate 105,501,754 of NC_058405.1, forward strand.
AATGAGGCTCAAATCAGTACGACTACTCATCCCTAAAAATAAGAAAGAATTATTTGTGGGAGAATAATTTCATTTCTTGGTCAATGGGTCCTGCGGCCTTGTTTTTTGAATTATCTGTGTGGATCAAGCTACCCTTTATAAGCAGAGATAAGCCAGATTTGACTTTAATGTGACAAATAAACAAGGCCCTTACACTTTAGAACACTGCAGTAGAACAAAGAAAACAATAGTAAAATAATACCAGTCACAGCCAAGAATCAGTAACGGTAAAGTTTGTATTGCAAACTGTACAAAGTCTCTGATCTGGATAATCTTACAAGTCTGTTTGCTAAGGTTAAAAAAGAAAAAAAAGGGAAAAAAAAAAAAAAACTCTCATAGAGATGTATAATTTGAATGTGCTTCTGGTATTAATGGAGCAGTAACTTTTCTAAGCTTTTAACAGGTCATAATTAATCAACCCCCAATCAATACATAGCATCCTAGCTATAGAACCATTACACTTACCCATGATGGTTAGGGCTGTAGCTTTTGTTAATTCTTCTTTCATTGACTCTATTACTTCTAAATTACCACCATCCAGGTTGCATCTATTTATGGTTCCATTTCCCGAACTGATCCAATAAAGCTTGTTTTCCACATAGTCTATCGATAGACCTGTAATTAAATTATACAACTTAAACATAACAGTAGCCACTTAAATAGTAATGTTCACCTAGCACTAGATTTGAGGGGAAAAAAATAAGTTGCAAGCTTAGATTTTTGTATTTAAAAATAAGATCTGGCTAAGAGGGAAATATACTGTTTTAACTATCTGTGGAACAATATACTTTTATAGGCACTTAAGCATTATCTCTGTTGATTATCAGAACAATCTGTGACACTGAGAGCAATGACTGTCTCATTTCATGAATAAGAAAAATAATATTTAGAATAGTTAAGAAATCTTTTTGAGCCCATAGCTAGCAAGTGGACCTTACAGAAATATTAACAAAGTTTTCGATTTCCAAGTTGACTGCCTGCCCTCTTCATTATACTGCTCTGCCTCAGAAAATTTTAACGCACAATACTTTTTTGGGAAACTAATATCATTGATGAAATTTTTAATTCCCCCCTACTTTCAGTAAAATTTACTTTAGGCAGTTATAGATTCAAGTTATTGGTTTCAGTGATTTTCAAGGAAATACAAAAGTAGAATTTCAAAAAAACTGTAATGTCACTGAAGCATGGAATTGAGTTGGGCTTATTTAGGATCTGTCATGGGGTGATAAACTAACTCTCTAGTAAGGGAACCAAGCCAAAGGCTTAAGATCATTATCCCCACGTCACAGTATATCACTGCAGGTTAGCTTTATTGCATTTTATGGACAATTTCATATGTTATAGAGGTATTCGTGGTTTTCAAAGGTCTCAGGATATGGATATTTTGATTGCCAAGGATTCTTGGTACACATCTACTTAATTACTGGCATGTTCAGTAGGCTCAGGGTTCACGTTATAACAATAACTCTGTGGTTCCATGTTGGTCTTCTATGACCCACAACTACTTGTGGAAAAGCAATGTGGACATATACTCAGGCATACAGTACAATAAATTGGTTCTGGAATCTTCCTCCGAGAATGAAGGAAGCAAACCACACACACACAAAAAAAAAAAAAAAAAAAAGAAAAGAAAAAGAAAAAGAAAAAAGAAAAAATCCCTTCCCTATTTAAAAAACAAACAAACAAACAAACAAAAAACTAACACAAATTAAAAAAAAAGGAAGAAAGGAGACACTTGGAGAGAATCACATGAGTTCCAGTGCATTGAGAAAGAGTTAAATATAGTCCAAATATTTACAGCTACAGATAGTCCCAATCCAGGGAGCAGAATTAATTTATCAGAACAGTTTTAATCAAGTAGAAATAATACTACAAGTCTATACAATATATCAGCTATTTATTGATTTATTGGTATGTTTTACTAATCCAAGTCTGAAAGGTACAGAACAAACCAAATAAATAAAATTAGACATTTCAGGGATAAAGTTTTCAGATTTTTTTTTATGACTACTGTGAGTGATTAGCTTTAAGAAAATAATCAAAGAAAAGCTATCACACTCATATTCTTTGGTGTAATATTTTCAGGTTGAAGGTCATCCATCATTCAATTTTTTTATCAGAGAAAGTTCAGTTATTCTGTAGGTACTTCCTGAGTCACCTCCATGCATTTTTTCTGGTAAAAATCTTGGTTTAGACCACTTATTGTTCAGATGTGGTCTACTTACCCTTCTGCTTAGTTGGCTATCTAAATCATATAATTCTATCTTTAATCAATGAAGAATATCTTACTAGAGATTTATGGTACAAAATATATGCCAAACATTTTGTAGTCAAATCTTTATCAAGAAGTGAATTAATACATTTATGAAGAATTCCTTCTAAGCAGTTATCTATCCCTCTAGATATTCCAAATTTCATCTCTCAATCAAGCCAAACCATCAGAGAGCTACCTGCATTTTTAGATTGCTGGATTTTTGTCTCTCACTTAATCTGTTGGTGAATTGAGCTCTGACATTGTGCCTTTGATTTAAATGAAGGATGCTATAAAAAGTAGCCATAGGAAAACCACTGTTACACTTCCCAGGATATAGCGTCTGAAATAATATATCACATAGTGACCTCTTTATACAAGGACCCATGGGAGAAATTTCTTTCAGGGGTCAGTGCCAGAAAAAGCTATAGTAGAAAATATAAAATCGTAACTGATCATATTTCTCTCTTTGCTTTGGCTGCAAAGAACCTAAAGAGTCATATTTGTGACCCATCTGCAGAAATTGTAAAGGAATTGCATTTACACCACTAACTTCACTCCTGGCTTCAATCGACTAATCTATTACTTTTCTTCACCTTGATTTTTAAAATCAATATTCTAGTCGGCCTTTCTTAAGGGATTAAATTTGTCTAAGTTTCCTCAACCCCTTTTTTTGAAGGAAAAGGTGTGTTAATACCAAATGTGCCCAACTCCAGATTAACCCACAGTGTCAGAACTGTCTCATCCACCTAACACCCTGGATTTCTGGACTCTAACACTGGCTGTGTAAAGCAGTCATACAGAGCAGGGAAGTTACTGTGTTGGGGTCAGAGTTGCCCAGAGTTTACTACTCAACATTTTTGTTCATGGACTATGAGTGCCTAAAGAAAAGAAGCAGGGTGGTAGTGAGCTTTGATCTTCAGTACCGAACGTAATGCCTAGAGAAGAGAAGAAAATTTATAAACACTGAATGCATGAATGGGTTATTTAATTCCCTTGTGAAAATTGTAAGTTGTCTTCAAGGAGTTCTCCCTACTAAAGTTGAATTATCTCCACAACATAATTTTTTAATACACTATCTATACCCGGAAGCTATGACAAAAGACAAGGGCAATGATTCAATAGGTCTACTTGGCCTGGCTTAGGTTTTTGCATCAATATTAGGATGGAATAGTTTAGGACTAATCATTTTAAGATTCACAGGAAAAAAAATAACAAGTCCCTATATTAGCCTACATATTCTTGTGATAAGTCACTTAGCTACCTATGTGTATCTTCTCTTCTGTTAAATGTATTAGCTTAATCTCTGAATGTTCTTGAGCATATTTATTCATGGGTTTATAAAATAGAATTAAATTTTTTTTAAGATTTTATTTATTTATTTGAGAGAGAGAGAACATGAGCTGGGGGAGAGGGAGAGGGAGAAACAGACTCCCCACTGAGCAGAGAGTCTAAAGTGGGGCTCCATCCCAAAACCCTGAGATCATGACTGGAGCCAAAGACAGATGTTTAACTGACTGAGCCACACAGGTGCCCAGAATTGAAATGTTTTAAAAATCCTATTATGAATTCAAGAAACTGGTGATATGTTTTAAATTCACAGATATATGCATGTTTAGAAGTACATATTTTTAAAGCCTTTAATGTAAATGTTTTCACAGCATAAGATTTTTTATTTCGTTATTCTCATACACTTAGGTCTTAATAACATTGAAGAATTAATGGTGTCCATTTATTGGAATAATTGCTGAATCGAGTCTCTATTGCACTATTTCAAAAGATGAGTCACTAAGCAATAAACTGATGTAGTTGAAACTACTCAGTGATTTTAGAATGCTAAATCAATAGCCATGAGAAAACAGATCAAATACAAGCATATTTATAAAGTGTCCTAAAACCTATGCAAAGAGATATGATTATGTTTGTACTAAAAGGTCCTCAGAATGAGTGAGGGTGACTGAGATTAAAACATCTTCAAAAGGACTGTTGGATCTTTCTACAGAATATACCACTATTAATATAGACTTGTTTCTATAAGACATGTTTATTTTTAATATCATCTGGATTTGGTAATCAAAAGAGGAAACCTAGATTCAATAATGTAACAGGTATATCAAAGGAAGAAATGTCATCATTTAAATTTAAAAGCCTTTATGAAGAGAAAAATCTACATTTTCACGTATCTTTTCTATTATTGTAAAAATGCAGAGTTAATTCATATGCTTTCATTCTGACCTTTTTTATTTTAAGCCAAAGATTTCCCTTAATGAATTATTTTAACATTTTGATTTAAGTAGCCCAGTGCATTTTTTAATTGAGACAATGTAATTTGCCAAAATTATGTAATTGCTCTCATACTAGAAATACATTGATATAAAAAACTACGTAATATTTTTTAGAAAAAAATAGTCTAACTGTATTTTCATATATTACTAAAAAAAATTAAGTCCATTGAGTTTTAAATTTTGTCACAATTAAGATTGGGAAGTTCAGGGATGCACGGGTGGCCCAGTAAGTTAAGCATCTGCCTTTAGCTCAGGTCCTGATCTCAACGGCCTGGGATGGAGCACCATGTCTGGCTCTCTGTTCAGCGGGGAGTCTGCTTCTCCCTCTCTGTCTGTCCCTCTGTGTGCTCTCTTTCTCTCTCAAATAAATGAATAAAATCTTTTAAAAATTTTTTAAAGATTAAAAAAATCCTGCGAAGTTCACCTTATGTGTCTCACTTCTTTTTTAAATGACTCAAAATTAAATCAATGTACTATACAATATGGAATTGAAGCAAAAATGCAAATATATAGAAAAAAAGGAATTTTTAAAATTAATGCTTTCTAGACATGGCAATTTCCTAATATTTTTCTGACACCAAATTTCATTTCAAATTTTCATCCCTGGCTATGCATTACAATTATCTGGAAAACTATTAAAAATACTGTTTCCTGGGCTTCACTCCCAGAAATTCTAAGTTAATTTGTTTGAGTTGGTCCCAGGAATCAGTATTTAAAAAAAAAATGCTTCAGGTGATTTAGAATATAAACATTAAGAAATTCCTTTTAAAAATTGTATATTTTTTATAAACCTTCAAATTTGAATATAGTAAGTTTAATGAGGCCTTTTAAGTATTGCTGGGAAGTGTATTATGAGGAGATCTCTTTGGAGACAGAGGAACACTAAAGATATAGATGGGAAAGAAGGCATACTATGGATATTAAAACATAAATAACCTTTAAAGCCTCTAGACATGTATAAAAAAAAATTGACATTTTCTAAATTTTCTCCTTGTAGCATTATCTTCAGATAATAGAATACAACTCCTTCTGCATCTAGGATTGTGATAGTTGTAGAAACGGACTATTGAAAATACACAGTAGGTGAAGAAATATCATAAAATTGCAACCCGCAATATACCTGTGGAAGAATTATAATATTCTAGATACTCCAAAATGGAGATCTTTGCAGAGTTCACCAGAAGAGGCATGATTTTTCTGGGAGGCAAAACTGTTTCTGAAACACTGAATTTTTAGTTCCAAAGGAGCATGGTTGTTCCATGAGGAAGTAGAGTGGGGTTAATTGCCTATTCACTATCAGGCTATCTCAAAAAATATCTCTTAAGAATGCTAGATTTTTAAGTGCAGGAATCAATAGGCTGAGGAAACCTGAGCACTCTTTGTGCTTCATCCCTGGCTTCTCTCTGAGGTAAATATAAATATACGGTACCATCTTTCAGTCAGCTTGTCTATTCATTTCTGGGTTCATCTACAAAGGACTAGTCAGCCTCCACCTTGCTACACCCTCATTTCACCATTAGGAAATTGTAATAATAATATAAGAGTGTCTAGCACATAGAAAGCGCTCAATAAAAACTAGCTATTTCTTTAGTACTACAAGTTCTGGTATTTCCTTTGAAGGCTAAAATCCTAGTCTAAAATTTGCAACTATCTCTTTGGTAACCCCCACAACTGATAGTTTTGAGATAACTTAATGTGAGGTGTATTCAGATTGTGCATTTCATTCGTTACTACAGTATCTCTCAATTACGCAGGTACATCAAAATTAGAACCTTTTGTTCTGTGAGGCCCAATAAAAGACATGCTTCAATCTGGGAGAAAATATTTGCAATCCACATATCCGACAATGGAACACAACTCCTTCTGCTTCTAGGATTGTGATAGTTGTAGAAACTGGCTACTGAAAACACACAACAAATGAATGAAAGACTAGTATCAACGAAACTACACTCAAAACTCAACAGTTAAAAAAATCCAATTTAAAAAAATGGGCAAAAAAACCGAACAGATTCTCACAGAAGAAGATATACAAATGACAATTAAGCACGTGAAAAAGATGTTCAACATGAAAAGAAAATACAAATTAAAGGGACAATGACATCTCTACACACCTGTAAGAATGCCTAAAATAAAAATAGTGACAACACTAAATGCTGACAAGGATGCAGAGAAAAACTGGATCACTAATACATTGTTGGTGGGAACGAAAGTGATACAGCCCCTCCGGAAAACAGCTGGGCAGTTTCTTATAAAACTAAGCATCCTGTTTTCATAGGACCCAGCAACTGCACTCCTGGGAATTTATTCCAGGGAAATAAAAACTTATGTTCACACAAAAACTTGTACATGAATGTTTACAGCAGCTTTATTTATAGTAGTCAAAAATTAGAATCATCTCATAACCTGCAAGAGGAGAATGCTTAAATAAATTGTGGTATTGACATATCATGGCCTCCTGCTCAGCAAGAGAAAGAAGAAAAGTACTGATAGATTCAGTTTCAATGGCTCTCCAAGGATATAAGCTGAGTCGAAAACAGCCAATCCATTAGGTTACATAGTGTATGACTGCATCATATAACATTTTAAAAACAAAAAATATTAGAAATGGAAGACAGATGATGTGGGGAGGAAAGGGGAAGGAGGTGGTAGGCATGAGAGAGGAGTTGTGGTCATAAAGGGGCAGTAGGAAGGACCACTGTGGTGTTGAAATTACTCAGTATCTTTTTTTTATTCTTTTATTCTTTTGTTTTTCCACTTATCCATAAGAACTTCATTCATTGTATTCATTATCTTGACTGTGGTGTTAGATATAGGAACCTGCGCATGTGGTAAAATTAGATCTAAAATTAAAGACACAAATAAATACAAGTAAAACATGAAATCTGAAAAATATTAATGGATTTCATGAAGGTCGGGATCTGGGTTGTAATATTTCATTAGAGTTTTACATAACGTTCCAATGGGGGAAAATTAGATAAAGTTTATATGGAAAATCTCTGTCTTATTTTTTATAACTTCGTGTGAATCTAAAACTATCTCAATAAAATTTTTAATTAAAAAAAAGCATATTATTCAAGAAAAAGTTGAGTACGTAAGGGATCAGAATATGCCACTCCAAAATATGTCACTTTGGCTTAAGAATTATTTTGATTTCAAGACAAGTGAGAAATAGCAGACAAAAAATAAAAGCTCTTTGCCCTCCGTTTTTGCTAAAAGCAGTCCTATCCACTTAATCACTAGAGACCAGTCTAGACTCTTACCAGCCAAAGGATGGCGCAGAGAAGAATCTACATAATAAACCTTACTAACACAACCCTTATCTTCCATTCGTTTCCCTCAGATATTTGCCTTCCCATAGTTTGCCTCCCTTGTAAGTTTAAAACCCTTTTCCTTTGTTTTGTCACTACTGTTTTGTCATTATTTTGTTTTGTCATTATTCTACAAGTTTTCTGTTCTTTTAAGATGCTATATAAGCCGAAATTCTAACCGCTCCTTTGAGTTACTGATCAGTGAGTTTCCCTACATATGTGTGTGTTACTCTTGTTAATAAACTGTTTTTCTCTGGGTAGTTTGTCATTTGTCAATCTAATTTCCAGGTCCTTAGCCAGAGAAAGGAAAAAAAAAAAGGTGGGGGGAGGGTCGGTGGTGGTTGTTTTGTTTTGTTTTCCTCCACTGCAAGTGTCTAAACTATTACCTTAACCAGATCTAAATTCTTTCTTGAAATCATCCCTCTTCATTCATTCTGCTTTAAGAAGTCACTGACAACAAATAGAGTTACAGAACTAAGTTAATTAGTTCTTTGTTGCTTATCTCATGGAGCTAAGATTTCAGCATCTGCCTCATCCTCCCTCGCATTAATCATTTTATCTCAGACAATTTATCCCATATTTCAAGATCTTGATGATTGGCAAAAATTATGTGTGACTTGTGAAAATAGCACAGGCAAAATTGGAGGCAAGATCAGACTCAGTGACAGGCTTTTCTTGAGGAGTGTTTTGTTCTAAAAGATCATTTAAAAAGGTTTAAGACCTATTGTTTTATAATTCGCCAAAACTATATTTTATAGCTTGATAGGTAAAATAGAACAAAATATTTTTAAAAGCACTGGACTGTGTCATTTGAATACTTTAAAATTAGAGTTCCTGTCAGTGTAATCCCAAACATCCCCTAGTGTTAGATTTTTTTCCCTAGACACACAGAAGAATTCCGAGTTTTCTAGACATATCACGTTTGTGCCTTTTATGCTTATTTTCCTCTCTACTAAGAATAAGGTAAGCCCCTTCTCTTCTGTCCCTGCCTTAAAAACAAAAGTATATTGTTCCTTCAAGATCCAGTTGAAATTTCAAATATTACCAATGTGGGTACTACACTTTCCTCTATTTTTCTTGCTCACACAACATTGGTTGTCTCCTCTCTTTTCACAGTATCTACTTATATTACCTTTATGGTGTCTGGAAATAGTACTCAGGAATGACACTTCATCAAATGATTTGTAATTATTTCTGTCTTTTTATGTCACTGGACTATGACCTTCTTGATAATGTATCCCAGGTTTTATTTTCAGGTTCTGGCACCTACTATACACTTCGTAACCTTTTTTTAATAACTTTTTTTTTTTTTACACTTGATCACATTTGAAAGAATGAGTAAACAAATGATCAGATAAAAAATATAATAAATTTAAATTATTTTTGTGTATATCAATATATTTTGTGTAATTTTGTTAATTCCTCTGGCCTTTTTGTAAGCTCTAAGTTCTTAACATTTCTTTTGGGGAACATGACTTCATATATTGATTATATTCCATACATAATAAAAGTGACTGTGCTGAGTAATAAGTATATTTAAATAATATAACTGCATATATCAAGCAAGAAAATATATACAGAAATTTGTTTTAACCTTATTTTTAAAAAGTGAGGTCCCTTGAATTCTTTTGATGTGATAAAAAGTGTTTATGAATGTTATCCACGAATAGATTTCAAAATTCACATTATACAGCATATGGGTTGGAATGATTAAATAATAATTAAAAAAAAAGTTTGGTAGGCTTCAAAAAGGTGCACTTGAAGGTTGAGAGTAAAGAAATGACTTTTGGTTGAGATTACATTGAAAATGAAGGGAAAATATCAAGAAAATAAAATACATAGTACACTAGATTCTTAAGAATAAACCATGAAGGATAATGCTGATTGACAAGCCAAGTTGCTTTATTTGAGGCTTAAGGGATAAAATTCATAATATGTAAACATTTTATACATGGAAATGGCTTTAAGTAGTAAATTAAAATCCTCTGTTACACAAACTGCTTTAAGCACTTAATGTATCCAAGACTGAGCAATAAATCTTAATTGAGAATATTTAGTTCAACAATGGATAACTGGAATGTTGATTTGTATTTAACAGAAACAAAGTTATTTAGCCCAAACTGACTAAAGGCTCCAATTACTTAGTCTTCAGTGATACACAGTCCTAAAATGCCAAGTTGGGTGTTTTGATAAGATTATGATGAACTTCTATTACAAGTATGTCATATATATGGATTTAACAACAAACAAGCAAGGGAAATCCAGTGAATTCCAACATAAAAACAATTTCACAAATTAGAAAGCTTAGTATATCAGTGACATTGCTGTTTAAAAGTAGCATTTAAAGATTTGGAAATAATTAATAGTGAGGCACGATTGGCACAGAGGTGGAATTACTTCTTGTGTTCCCTAGCTGCTTAGAAAAGCTGACTGCTGTGTCCTAATTGGGCCCGCATTTCTCGGGAGTACCCAGGTTCTGAATTTTTTTCCTCTACTTTCCATGCTTGAAAGAATACCAGCTTTATTCCCTGATCTGAGCTTGAGGTCAGGTAATTACTATATGAAATCAACCTCTCTGCGCATAGCATAATGGTTAAGGTTTAATATGGCTTTGGAAGCAGATAAACCTGGATTTGAATCCCACTCCACTATCCATCACAGGCAACCAATTTTTTCAATAAGCCTCACTTTCTGTATCTATAAAAGAAGGATAAGAAACCCTTCCAGAAATGATTAATGTGAGATAATTAATGCAAAGCATTTTACAAGTGCTTGACATATTTTAAGTGCTTAAAAAGTAGTCACTATAATTATGTTATTTTTGTTGCTGAAGTGATGATGGTTCTACTGTATAACGCATCCTAGGCTAAGGACAAGCAAACACAAAGGTGGGGGTTCATGATGAGAATACAGGTTCCATAAAGGAGGACAGATAATGATTGATTTGAGTTGATACTTCCCAGCCTCACCAAACAGAATATTGTGTTTTCTCCTCACATCTGGAAAAAAATAATTTATAATCTGATAACCAATATGCCTGAGGAGAAAAGCAACTGAACGGTAGCTCCTCCTTTCCTAATCACCTAATTTTCTTCATGGAAATGGTTTAGAGAATGCAGTGGGCAGGAGTTTAAGCCAGAGATTGCCCAGACAGACTCATCATGAAAAAATAATTACAATAATTTCCTGCAGTGCAAAATATCAGTGCAGTTCAATGAGTAAATAACAAAGTAATAAATATCCCTATGTATATGTATTTCATGGATATGGTGATCATGTATACCAAGAAAAATAGGTTTGTATTTATTTTTTACACACATTCATGTGTCCATCCACGGTACTAGAAAATTCCATTTTAGAATTCATCTCAGGGGAATAGCTCTAAGAGAATCTTATGAAGTGGGATTACAATGCCATCAATTCTCGGGAGTAATTCAAAGATTCTTCTCTATCAAATGTTTCCTTATGAGACTTAACCTTCATGCTGAAAGAGGCCTCTGGATGCCTCCATTTGACCTCAAACTTTCTAGCTGGGTTCTTCTTTCCAGCTTGGCTTTTGGCACAGGTAGAACCTTGAGGGCAAAGCATTCCCTGATAGGAACCAAAATTACCCCCTGAAGCAATAAGGACTGCCCTGAGCCAGAAAGACTCCTCCCGGGATTGACTCCAAGATGATGATCCATTTGACTTTCACTGCCTACCTGCACTTACCCACCACCTTTGCCCCCACACTTTTGCTTATAAAAACCTGGAAGTATTTTCATCATTCTGGGGTCAATCTCTGAGATGTTGAGTCCACTGCCTTCCCAGTGTTGGCCTCACTGAAATAAACTTGTTGCTGATGTCACCAACACTCCTTTCTCTGCCTTTGGATTTTGTCAGCGGTGAGTGGCTCAACCTGGTCTCCTTGGGACCCCCAGAGCCAGGGCCTTAGCTACAATGCTATACTAAATAGCAATTCAATTTTATATATAAAACAAACAAACAAAAAATAGTCCACTTACTTGCGTCACTGCTCTAAACTCTCCAGAGGAGAAAAAGTAAGTAAACAATAGCAAAAATAATATTTTTAAAAAAGAAAACAATAATCTGAAATGCCTCAGATTTTGTGTAAAGTAGTAAACAATATGTTATTGAATATATTTTAAGAAAATGTTTCAAGCACACAGTGAAAACACTAATTTTTTTAAAAAAATAGTTATTATGCAACATAGTTTTAACCTTTTTTTTTTAAAGATTTTATTTATTTGAGAGAGAGTGAGTGAGAGAGAGAGCACGGGCAGGGACAGAGGGAGAGGGACAAGCAGACTCCCTGCTAAGCAGGGAGCCTGACGTGGGGCCCTATCCCAGGACCCTGGGATCATGACCTGAGCCGAAGGCAGACACTTAACAGACTGAGCCACCCAGGCGCCCCCAGTCTTTAACCTATTTTAATCAATGCCTATAATAGCTTGAAACCCGCATCATCTTACCTGGCCTCCATCCCTCCCAAATAAAGAATCTGAAGTGACTGAATATAGATAGGACTTTCCTGCTGTAACCTTATTCACAATGATATTTTTTATAGTTAATTTATAAATAATAGTCTCTCTAGCCTATTGGGATAGATCAAAAACTATAATAACAATCAGAATGAATAAGGCATTACTGTACAAAGAAGTTAATTTTATCTTTACACTAACTTGACCAAGTCTATTTTTGTCCTATTCTTTCTTTCTATGAGAAATCTCTGAGGTGCTAAGGAGAGCTAAATGGCCACAGGGTTAGACAGGAGAGGGAGGAGAAAGAGCAAGAGGAACATGTGAAAAAGCAAATTTGGAAATGAAATATTTCTAATTTTTCCTCTCTAGTTAGCCATGCTTTGATTTATAAGCAATCCTGTGGACATAATTCTTACACTTCATACTTTGAGAAAATTTTGTCATAAATACAAATATTTCCTACTCATCAGATAATTGAAGGGAATGCAACATGGACAACACTCAGATCACTTAATATGCACTTCTTTCACAAAGTAATCTTACTCAACTATGATATATAAATAAATCTTGGAATTATTCAATCATGTAAGATCCTGTTGCTATTGGATAAGAAACAGTGGTCACCTCATTCAGCAAATATTTGTTGAAGATCTACTTATATGTCAGCACTGAGCTATGAGTTAAGGACACAATGGTAAATAAAACAGATATGGTCTCTAACTTTGTAGTTACCTTTCTAGCTGGTAAGCAGTAGTTATTCAAATATTCAACAAACAAACGGAAGTCTAAAATAATGACAGGAGCTGTAAGGTGAAATGGTGCTAAAGGTGTCTATTTTAAGAGACTTTGGCCTTGTCAAGGTAGGTCAGGGAAAGCTTCTTTGAAGAAATAATATTTGATTTGAAATCTGGCAGATAGGCAGACAACTGAGATGGGAGACATTTCTGGGAAAAGGAATATCTTGTTAAAATACACTGTTAGGGGAAAAAGTCTGACAAGTTGAGAGAAGCAAAGAAGGAAAATATGGCTGGAGTGGATAACTTTGAGTCATACTACAAGTCCTTTTAGGTAGTAAACTCTATGAGGAAAGCATTCATATCTCCCCTTTTTGCCTTGTTTCTCAGTAACTGGCACTCTGTAGGAACACATTTTTTTCCCATTTTCTTCAAGAGGCCCACATACATACAAACTACACGTGAATCCTTACCACATGTTTCTGACTCTTTCTCATTAGTATGTCATTGCTACAAAGCAAGTATTACATAAAAAGTCATCTTTGTGTCATCCACAATGCTTAGCATAACACATTAACATCAGCCACTTGATACATGGATTTGGATTTAAGAAAGAAGGGTTATTGTAGAGATGTCTTTCTTTCTTTCTTTCTTTCTTTCTTTCTTTTCTTTTCTTTTCTTTTTTTTAAATTTAGATGTGGCTACTTCTGAAACATTCTTAAGCATTGTTTCTTTTTCTCCTCCTAGGTTAAAAAGGACATATTATCATCCTTTATATAATAATCTATATCAAACATGTTAAATTCCGTAAAATAAAGTCATTTGCCCAGCTTCCATTCAGAAAGCATGGCTAATTAATGATAGCTAAATTTTGTTCACTTACTGTTTCTGCTTAATAGAGCTTTTACTAGATTTTATGGAAATATTTATGGAAATTTACGTTTGGATCAATATACACAATTGCTATATTTGCAGGCATATAGGTCAGTGAGTAAAATATAGGAAAGTTTGTGTTTAGAAATTGTGATGTTCATTTAATGTATCAACCCGGCTTGGCTATCATCCCCACTAATCTAGATTTTGCTGTGATGGTATTTTGTAGATGTGGTGACTATTTGCAATCAGTTGACTTTAAGTTAAGGATATTGTGCTAAAAAATCTAGGTGGGTTTGATCCAGTTAGTTGAAAGGCCATAAGACTAGAACTAAGGTTTCTATGAGGAAGAAGAAATTGTAGCCAAGGTCTACAGTTTAAGCTGCTGCCTGAGACTTTCTATCCTGCCAGAGGATTTCAGATTTGCCTAGCCAGCCCCCACAATCTCATTCCACAAACCCTTGTAATAAATCTCTTTATATATCTATATCTATATGACTACACATCTCTCTCTTTCTCTCTCTCTCTATCTATTCATACACACTACTGGTTCTGTTTCTCATGAAATCCTGAAAGACACACAACTGTCTCCCATCTCCTATTGTAGATCATTTTTTAGAATCAGCTAGTGAAGAATACATTAGTGAACACAATTCTTCACAAATGATGCTTTTATTATATTTTAAATGAGTAAAAAGAAAAGCCAAAAAGAATCTATGAAACAAAGGCTTAATTTTATAGATGAGAAAACCCAAAACACACCTGATTGTCTACATTAATGTGGCTTTACTATCCACTGTCTCTAATGTCATAACTTGCTATTCTAAGAAACTTCTGTCTAGTAAGTTGGGTTGAAGATAATATTATTGCAAATTTCAGAAACTTCCTGGATAGCCCATCAACTCTTCAGCAAAAAAGAAACAAATGACACTTTATACATCAGGACTCTTTGACCCATGTTCCCTCAAAATCTATCTGTATCTACTAATCCAGAATTATATAATGATCCTAACCACACCTCCAATTGAAACACCTACCCTACACCAGATTCCCAAATCTCAATTCCTATTTCAGTCTTGCTTTTTCTTCTCTGAGACACTGCGAAAACATTGATGACTTAAAGTTCTTTCTCAGTGTGGGAAGTAAAAAACTCAGCTTTGTCTAAACAGCAGGTTGTTTTAGGGATATTTTGAAAACCCAGTATTTAACATAGAGAAGAGAAGAAATTAATAAACACTCATATATTCACTACCCAGAACTGAACAATATTAATATTTTACTATATCTAATTTGAGTCTTTTTATGAAATATGAAATAAATTTTACTAATACAGTAATGTCCCTTTTGGTAAAGATGAAATTTTCTTGTGAATGTCATTATTGTTCCTTCCCAAAGAGAACTGCTATTATAAAATTGGTATGCATATTTCCAGTTTACCTTTTTCCATTTATTTTATAAATATATTCATCCAGGAGCAATACATATTAATGTTGTATGTTTCATTTTGAACTTACATAAGTGGTAGCCTATCATAATACCACTCTGCTAATGACTTTTCTCACTCAATGCTTCTGAGATCTATTTATGTCTTTTTGTATACATAGATACATAAACATACTTGTATTTCAGCACATAAACATGCTGCATTTATTTACTCATTCCTCTTTTGATGAAGATTTAGGTTCTTTCTAAATTTTTTATTATTATAAACAGTGATACATTGAATATCCTTGTACTTGTGTCAAGGCTATATTCTTGAGAGTGTATATATTCTTTAGAGTATATATATATATATATATATATATATATACTCTAATATATATATCTAAGAGTATATATACTCTAATATATATATATTAGAATATATATTCTTCAGAGTATATAAGTATGGAGTTGCTGGGACATAAGACATTGCATATGTGTCTTTAATTCTAAAAGTAGCTCCAAAAGGTAGACATTATTATCTCTATCTTATAGATAATAAAACTGAGCCTTTGAAAAGGAAAGAAGAATGTTTAAAGTCACAGAATTAATATAAGTATCAAAGCAGAGATTCAAATCCCTGTTTGTTTGGTTCCTAAAACAACTTTTTCCCCAACCATATTGTCCCTCAAACACAGAAAAGGAATGTTTTGTGTGAATGTTAAAATTACTAAGTTGTCCTTAGTTCTAGGTTCCTGAAGTTCATTCTTCCTCTTGAAACTTACACCTTGAACAATTTAATTCACTTAATTTGGAGTGGGCAGTTACAGTTGGCAAATGTTAACATATATGTTAATGACCTACCAAAATAGAAATATTGCTTATTGTAGGGAAGTGAAGGAGGAGAGAGGCAGGAGATAACTTCACCTGCTCACTTGCTTCCTCTGTACATCAAAAATAAAGATATCTGTGGGCAGAAGTGTGGTAGAATACACTGGGGTGAGGATTTGCCACAGAACATCAGGATATCCAGAAAAATAAAAAGGGAAAATGATTTGTTACATTTATATATGGACAACACAGTCTCCTATTCAGCATTGCAGAGACCATCAATTTTAGCACCTGGTTAACATGACTAGTTAGCTAAATAGTAGAAAGTTACAGAAGGAACTTGTAAGTAACACAGGGCCTATTTTGGGAAGATCTGAGAGTAGAATCTAGCTACTTCAAACTTGTTTACCTCTTAGCATTAGCAGCAAAACAGTGTAAAGTTAAATCCTCACATTTGCATAAAAATTTGTTCATCTCAGAGGCTCACTTGGTACATATAGTCCTCTGCAAGATTTCTAAGGATTCTATTGTATGTTTATTCTTCACTGAACTCATTTATACTCCCTACTGCAGACAATCAAATCATTCAAATTCCAGTCTATTAGACCCAATATACCTTGTATTATTACTCCTGACAGTTTCCATTATTAGAGGCCAGATGTTCCTTTAATAAATCTTTCTCATTCAATCCTCATGGGAACTTTATAAAATAGACATTTTGTCTTGATTTTACAGATGAGGAAAGCAAGTACTACCAAGATAACACTAAATTGCTGAAGGTCACTGAGTTAAATTTACTTAATGGAATCTAAAATGATTTAGGTTCTTGTGTCCCTTAAGGGCAGTGTCAAATTTTTATCAATAGGCCTAGGCCTAGTACAAAATGTGATACTCATTAAAAATCTGTTTATTGAATGAATGAATGACTTGTAAGCCATATTCATTAATGCCGATTTAAGGCATAGTTTTCAATGAGGTTCTGGGTTATTTTGGTTAAAATGGTATATCTTGCACAAATTAAAATTAAAAAGTATCATTTTGAATTGATTTTAAAGTGATTTCCAAATATAACAACAACTGACATTATATAGACATCTACTATTCGTTATTGAATATTGAATCCTCATCCATATACAGTTAAAAATATCACTTGGTGCACATCACCTTGAGGGCCCAACTACAAAGTGTAAACATTAACACTGTTTTTCTTATAAATGTTCTTTATATAAGCTGTTAGATTCTTTTAAATTTATTTTGAGTAGGGGAATGGATATTTAGTATTAACAGAGATAAGGTTTTCCCATTATAGAAACAAGCATATAAATTAACATTTTGGTGTAACCTGTGGCTCTCACATTACAGTATAAGGACTTTATTTGCTTATACTATTTTCATCATATTCACTTTTCCATATTAAATACTCTGAACAATTCTAGATAAGCACACACTGAATTGCTTGAGTCCAAATTGAGTCTTTTGTATGGGTCCTAATCTTGTTAAGGCCCTTGTTTCTTTTGTCCTATCATTTTCCACACAGAATTATTAGCATTTCAATTTGCCTTTAATTTCTAACACTACCTTGAATTCCAATTGTGTATCAGATCTTAGAACAGCCAGTCCAAAGAAAAGGTTGTTAATATTATCATTTTCTATCAGAGGTTTATTCTATAGACTACATGAAAAGAATTATTTATTGTAAATCTTGGTGATAGTACACCTTTACTAAATCATCACTAGTAAAAATGAGCTACTTCAAATAAGGATACTACCACATCTGAAAATAATTGCTGAAAAGCTTCATGGTGAATTGATTTTACCCCCAGACTTAAAAATATATTGTGTTCAATTCAAAGCAAAATTATGATTTTCTTTTGTATATCCCATCATTTGCATTTAATATTTATCAAAATCTAGGTTCGTTATTGGATTTTTTTTTTAAAGATACATGAGATGACAAAAAGGCAGTGTGATTATTCCTGCCTCTTAAAGAAATATAAGAAAATAGGGAAGAGTGATTAGAATTTGAAGAAATATATATAGGTAATATAATAATGTAAAGATATCTGTGCCAACATATATAACATATTAACTTCTAAAAGAATTTTTGTAGTTAAAATTTTAAAAAATGTTTTATGTATATACATCAGAGCTTTCTTTTAGCACGATGGAGTTTTAGCTAATGATTTATAATGGTTACCAAGGGTAGAATAACAAACCAAATAAACCTACTGCATAGTGAATAAAAACTGCTGAAAACTAAATACTAAATGCTTAAATCATTATAACTATTAATAATAACACAACAATGATCAGGGGAAGTCTTAGTACATTATATTGTCACTGTAACAATGTATCAGGTATTCACCACTTAAAGTAAGAGATTTATTAATTACATCAAGTTTTAAGTGACTTCAGTACTAAAAATACTTATAAAAGTTCTCATATCAAAAGAATTTATCTTCTTGTCCACAAAGTTTCCTCCTTACTTAACAACATAGACCCAATGGATTCAATGAAATTGAGGAATTCCTGATTGAATTTATATTGCTAATCTGTAATACTTTCTTTTAGGTTCTAAATCAAAGATACATTGTATAGGTTTGTCATATTAAAAACTGCAGTGATTATTAAAAAAGAAAAAAAAAACTTACCAACTGGCTCCTTTTGATTCTGAAAGAGAATCTTGCTGTTACTGCCATCCATGTTTGCCATGTTAATTGTGTTTCCATCTGTCCAGTAGAGTTTCCTTAATTTAAGAGATATGGATTAAAAATATTAGAGATAGACCTACTTGTTAACTAGAAACATACACTGAGGAATAAAGTTAATGTCAAAGTAAATTCTTGGTTTAAGATTAATTCTTTTTAAGAAGAGCCCGAATTGTTGAGACACTTGCTGACGGTAATGTACATGTTTGCCTGAGAAGAAAGCACCACTCTTGCTTTTTCCTGTCATTGAAGGACAATCATCTCACTTCCTTTTTCCTCCTACATTCACAACTGAAATATTTACCTATGACTATAGTAAATTATTTCCATTTAAAGTAATTCATCCAGATTGAATCCTCTCGGTTTAGAGAAACCAGATACCAAAGAAGAAAACAAAGTCATTTCAGCCATTCCCATTGAAAGCACTGGGGAGAAAGTATTTTAACCCTACACAAGCTCTCTACATGGTACATGATGATTAGTCAGAAGGTGGGAGAAATCTGATCTACTAAGCAGTGACAATAACATCAGCACACAGTAAATATGTTATTAACAACTGGTGTTTGAAATAAAATCAGTCACTTTTCCCTGCATCTACTTTTTTTCTTCTTTTTTATTCTGAACTGCTACTCCTTAGAAACAAATTAATAAACTCTCGCAATAATGTATAAAAATCTGGTTTTATGCAGATAACAGAAATCTCTAACCAGGGATCTCTTTCACAATTTCCATATTCACTTTTTTTGACTGGTATAGCTGATATGTTAATTCCTCTGAATTAAAGTTTTTATATAAAATCAGGGCAAAAATGTGTGAGATTTTTGAAAAACTTTACAAAAAATAATCATACTTTACCCCCTGACTGGGTGAGCTGCAAGACACTGTGGCTTATCGATTCCGTGGATAATTGAGGTTTTCAAAGAGCCATCTAGTCGTGCCACATTAATTTGTGTTTCATCAAATTCGGAGCTAACCCAATATAAATTACGTGAGACCCAATCCACCGCTAGCCCTCTGATACTCTGAATATCTGTAAAAAAGGAAAAAGACAATTAAAAGTGAATGAAATTTCTCATTCTTTTTGACTTTCCAAGTAAGTTATTTTCTGTCTCAGGGAAAATTTAATTTACCCTTCAATTTGTTAGCTAAAATTGTACAAGATTGTAATCTCATTCCCTTATCAGCCCTTCTTAAGGCATGAATAATCATTAATGTCTTACTGCTGAGCCATTTGAAAAACTGAAGCAACAATTAGCATTGAAATTACACTAACACTCAATGATTCACTAGTAAACACTTAGCAGCAGACACAGGCAGCAGTCTTATGGGCCAAGGTGACCAAAATTCAAATTAGAGTAAAAGCTTCTCCAGTTGGTAGCACATCTTTCTAGTTAGGAAAAAGTACTTGTGGGCCGTCAACAAATGGGCTATTTTGTGTTTTAAAGTGCCAATTTGTTCCTGAAATTAAATAAAATGATTAAACTTTCCTAAAAAAATCACCAGAGTTGAACATCTTTCAAAATAGATAATTAACAGAAATTGACGGAGATATGAGCAAAGAAACAAAATCCTTTTAATATTCCTCCAACGTGGATTCTACAGAAATTACTGAAATCTAATTAAGTTTCGATTCATTACAGCCAATATGAATATTTGGGTTGTTATTCCTTGATTATTTAATTAGGTATCTTTAAAAAAAAACGATAGAATTTAGGCTTAAATGCAATTGTACGTTTTAATTAA
This sequence comes from Neomonachus schauinslandi, assembly GCF_002201575.2. Lineage (NCBI taxonomy): Eukaryota > Metazoa > Chordata > Mammalia > Carnivora > Phocidae > Neomonachus > Neomonachus schauinslandi. The sequence continues at coordinate 105,522,429 of NC_058405.1, forward strand.
AGAAACAAATTAAAATCAAGTATTTAAAATGATGGATCCTATAAAATCTTTTTAGCATATTTACTGGAAAATCTTTTTAAGATACTAACCTATAAAGTAGGCCAGTGTGGTCCCCAATCCATGGCACTTGAATAATCTAATTTGGTTTTGTCTTTATTTTACAAAATTTTGTTACTTGCAAGCATACTGAATCTCTAGAGCTCTTTAGACCGGTGTTACTCAAACTTCCAAGACCTCTGGAGATTGTAAAAAAGGAAGACTCTGATTCAGTCATTCTGAGGAGGGGCCTGACATTCTGCAAGTTCTAACTAGCTCCGAGGCCCTGCTCCAAAGCAGTGGTTCCAACCGACATGCGTCCAGAATCACAGAGCAGCTGTTGCTTAGCTCTTCAAATGGCTATGTCTTCCATTTTTATCATTTTTAAAAGATGCCACAAAGCTAGATTTTCATGTGAAAGTGAAAATACCAGATGTGTAAAAATTGCTAATTATTTCAAAATTTAAAAGACCAGAATAAGACAAAGAGACCTGGCAGTTCTGGGTCGCTTGTAACAGTAATGTTGGCATGGTGGGATCTACCACACGTTTCTGTCCTCCAATCTTGACACAGCCTACTTTCTGCTCAAAAATCCTCTTATTATTTCTAAGTAACTTTTAGTCACAGCACTCTTAGGAGATATTCTCCATGTTTCTATTCTCTTCCTAACAACATCTTCTCCTCTGCAATTTACCTTTCATCATTAATTTACTGGTAAGTTGGTGAATCTTAAATGTGAACTCTATTTCTCAACCCAATACTCAAAATTTCTTTTTATTTTCAGTTATCCTCATCCAGATCCCTTTTCTTGAGAAAAAGTAATACAACACCTCTGTAAAGCTAAACCTGCCATGTCTGAGATTTATTTATTTGCCTCACCCACGATATTTACTCCTTCTGTTCCTTTACCCTCTGGACATAATTGGGTTGCTTCGAGACAGTCTTGCATTTATAATGAGAAGTTCTGGCTTCATGGTCTAGGTTGGGTGCCTATTTTTTGTCTTTAATCAAGTCACTTAAATTTCAGCCTCTATTCTTATCAGGAAAATGAGGCTAATTACAGATAATACATAGGATTGCTGTGAATATTACATTAGATGATGTGTATTTAAGCACTTTAATGCAGGGTTGAGGGGTATTTTGCCAATCCAAGGACTTAACGCTTTCTGCATTTTTACCCTGGATTGCTTGGTATTGGCAAAAATAACACAGTGTGCTTTTATTTCCTCGAAAATACATGTTATCCAAAGGTTTTGGTTTTTGTTTTTGGCTGTTTCTGCTGCTCAAAATCCTTTTATTTATTTCTGATTGACTCCTAATCACATGGTCTAGAGAATACATTGCACTCCTAAATTGGGAAGCATAGCCAAATGTAAGCTATTAATACCTATTTAGTCCTTGTCAATTCTATGGTTCATGCTCTTTCCAATCTATTTCTGTCTTTAACACTGCAATAGCATCCAGTCTTTTTCCTCATCCAACCAAATGATTTAGTTGCTGCCAGCTTATTTTTCTGACTAGAGAGCTCTGCATCATGACCTTTGTTTGTCCCAAAGATATTTAATAGCTTCCAAGCACTCAGAAAGTGATGTCTAAATTCCTTAGCCTGGCTTTCTATATAATCTGAATATAACTACCTTTCCAACTTTATTTCTCACTATTTTTAACCAGTTACCTCACACTTCAGTCATACTGATTAATGTTTTCAGATCTCCAGACTTGTCCTGACCTTTCTAACCTATAGGGAATTACGTGTACCTCCAAACCTTATCACATTTCCACTTACCTGAATCTCACACAAAAATAAGCAAGCTGATTGGCAACATCACCCTTCAAACAACAAAAACCTAATCAATTCTCTTATATATTCCAGCCAGAAAGTTTGTCTCTAATAGGACTGTATCTGGTCAGTTCCTTTGTACTTAACATGATAGTTATTTGCTGACATATTACTACTCTCACATATACTTCTTGAGGGTAGGCTCCTTGCTAATATATCTTTATACCTCCCTTCCCAAATGTATACAACACTGCTTTCAACATAAATATTTTTAATGAATTGATGAAAAAATTCATGACATGCACAATCTATAATTTTAAGGCTATCTGAGCTGAGTTAGAGTTATCAGATAAGATCCTCAAGTTCATTCTCAAGAGTAAATACATATCTAAATACATACTCACCCAATATTAATTCTCATGCTCTTATCCTTACCTTTTTTCTACCCACTAGATTAGATTTTTTAATTATCAACTTTAAGTCTAAAATAAAACTTTTGTCTTTTTTGACCATTCTTAATACCTACTTCGTTTTTTTTTTTTTTTTTTTAGACTCACCTGGTAAATTCACCATAAGGGTGGGGAGGGATAAAAAACTGCCATAGGGGGGCGCCTGGGTGGCTCAGTTGGTTAAGCGACTGCCTTCAGCTCAGGTCATGATCCTGGAGTCCCGGGATCAAGTCCCGCATCAGGCTCCCTGCTCAGCAGGGAGTCTGCTTCTCCCTCTGACCCTCCCCCCTCTCATGCTCTCTCTATCTCATTCTCTCTCTCAAATAAATAAATAAAATCTTAAAAAAAAAAAACAACTGCCATATGTTCAGTGAAATTTTTCTTTCCTTGATAAAAACATTGAAATCATAAATTCTAACTCAACCCCTGTTTTCAAGGAAGTCAAAGACTTCTGAGCAAATTTCTCAAAGGGTTCAATTTTCTATATTGAGGGACCCTTACCTCTTGAGCTAAAACAGATTAGATATTTTGAAAAGCCCTTCATTGCAATAATATTTTCTGAAAAATGATAAATTATAACTTTTAAATGATTTATCAAGATCACAAGACAGGAAACTCTCTACATGCTAAGATAGACTTGTTTGTTAGCTAAAACCATAAAGGAAGGCAAATGAGAATACAGAGTCTTGTGCAGCCATAGGGACAAAAACCTGAGAAATCAAATCAAGTGATAATCTAGAGATATATGGAATATTAGTTGTTAGTGCAAGTGGGTTTGGTCTTTAAATGCACAAATACTAGGAGAGCTAAACAAGAATAATACCAGGTGTATTAGAAGGGTATACATCATCACTGATAGGTGAATGGGGAAAAAAAAAAATTCTCCTTGCCTGCTTAAAAAGGAGAATAATTTAAAAATAAAAACAAAACTTATTTTCTCTGTTCTTTCTCTGGTACAGAAAACAAAACACAACAAAACCAAACCAAGCCCAAACCAAACACAAACAAACAAAAACTTTAAGCATAGGTCTATACTGGAGCAAGAGATCACTAGTTTATAAATGGGATATCCACTGGTTGGGTAGGGGATAATGAAATTCAAGTGATTTCCAGTTTACAGTGACTCCTTTTCCCTCTAGCAGAAGCAAATTCAAATCCTCTATGGAAGAAAAAAAATTCTTCAACCCAGGCCCTCACAATTTCCCTAGATTATGTTCATTCTCATAGTAGATCAGAACAAAAAAATAAAACACAAAAATAAATGAAACATGAGAGCAAGAGTTAAGAGAAAAATCAACAACAGATTTAAGCCTCCAAAGCCTACATGTTTTTAAATTATTGTGCAAGATAAAGAAAAGTGAGTGGAATATTTTAAAGGAAAGCATATGCTTTGAAATAATAAGCAAAGCCAATAATTTATTTATTTATTTTTAAAGATTATTTATTTTAGAGAGAGAGAATGTGGGTGCAGGAGGGGTAGAGGGAGAGAGAGAATCTCAAGCAGACTCCCTACCGAGTGCAGAGCCTGATAAAGGGCTTGATCCCATACCCATAAGATCATGACCCGAGCAGAAATCAAGAGCCAGGTGCCCAACCAACTGAGCCACCCAGGTGCCCTGCCAATAATTTATTTAAAAAAAATACTCTTGGAAGACATAAATGAGAACCAAAAATCACTTGTAAATATTTTTTAAACAATATTAAAAAAGAAACAATGTATTAAATGGATTAACCAGCAGCTTAGACACAATTCAGCCAGTAAACTACAAGACAAATTGTAGGAGTTAGCCAGGGCCAACACAGAGAAGCAAAAAGATTAAATGAGTCGGAGAATGAGTAGTCTAGCAAATCCAGTCAAAGTTTCCAAAGGAGGAAATACACTAGGTTAGAGAAAATGGTGAGAGATAATATTTGAAGGTTTTCTCCTCCCTTGGCTGATGCAAGACATGATCCCATAGGAGGCACAACAGACTCTTGGTGGCTAAATAAAAACGTTGTCATGAAGACAAAGAAAGAATGTTAAAAGCATCTAGTTAGATAAACACAGAGATTCTTAATAGCTATAAAGAATGTAAAAGATGGTAGATTAATATCTGCAAAGGGTTGAGAGAAAATAACTCAACTTAAAATTTGTACTCAACAAAATTACCTTTATATCTATATCTCAACAACAGCAAAAATATTTTTCCTTAAAAACAGGCAAAGGGATGGAATAGACATTTCTCCAAAGCAGGTACAGAAACGGCCAACAAGAACATGAAAGGGTGTTCAACATCACTGATCATAGGGGAAACACAAATCAAAATCACAGTTAGAGACCACATCATACCCATTAGGATGGCTACTGTAAAAACAACAATAACAACCACCACTACCATAACAACAAAACCCAAGTGTTGACAAGGATGTGGAGAAATTATATATATATATATATAAATTCTGACACTTGCTACAATATGGATGAACCTTGAAGACATCATGCTGTGTCAAATAAGCCCTTCACAAATAGACAAATACTCTGTGATTACACTTATAAGAGGCACCTAGAGTACTTAAATTCATAGACAAAGGAAGTAGAATGGTGGACACTTGGGAAGTAGAATTACCAGGAGTTGGTAATTGTTGTTCAATGGCTATAAAGTTTCAGTTACAGGATGAAGAGTTCTGGAGATTGGTTCACAGTGTGAATGTACTTAAAACTACTGCATTGTACACTTAAAAAGGGTGAAGATGATAAATTTTATGTGTATTTTACCATGATTAGAAAAAACTATCAAAAACAAAAGCTAAATAAATATATTTTCAGACAACATATCAGATTATCACTAACAGATTATCACTAAACTAAAGGAACATTAAAAGGCATAAGTCAGAGAGAAGAAAAATGATCACAGTAGAAAGGCCTTAGATGAAAGAGGAATGGGGTAAGCACATAAATTGGTTGACATGAAAATAAAACTAAATGGAAAACACACACACACACACACACACACACACAATGGTTGTCAATTCTCTGTTTCTGAAATTTCTTTCTTTCTTTCTTTTTCCCCCTATGCAGTGGATCTGCTGATACCAGCATCCTGGAGGTGGGCATAAAGGCTTTTGCCCAAAATTGGATATGCCTTCAAAGAAGGAAGGGATCCCACCTGCCACAATTTTCTGAGGGCAGAAATGTCTATATCTGATCAAAACTCATTTGAAGTGGGTTTCTGGGCAATTATGTATCTGTTTTTAGGGGCAAAGTAAAAAAAAAAACAAATTGGTAACATTTTTGCAAAGCTTTTTCAAGGGAACTTTGTAAATATTAAATATTCCATTTATTGCAACTATGAAAAACTGTATACATACACACACACATATTACTATATATAACACATGGTATACAAATTAACAAAACATCCATAAACACAATCCAGCCTAAGAAATAGTATATTACAAATACATTAGAAGCCTTCTCTATATACCCTCACTAATTTTATGCTTCAACTCTGAACAATTTAGTGTTTATTATTGTCTTGGTTTTGTCAGTTTTAACACATATATATGTATCCCAAACTTATGTTGTTTTTTTCCTAGAGAATATGAAGCAGAATTGCAACTTTTTCGCTAATCATATCTCTTAATCTCCTAAACCCGTAACTATTGATATTTTACAGGAACAATTCACTGCTGATTTGGGAAAATGTCCAAAGTAAGGTTGTCTATTTTATTTTCATCTGGATCAATGTCTCCAGCATCTTCCCAATGATCTGGTTAACTTCACCTCTCTCCCAGCCATCAGTTTTGTTTTGTTTTTTTTTTCTACCATACCCTTGATGTCTGTCACTTTCTTATTTCTCTCATTGTTCTAGCCTAATTTTTGCTCTAGATTTAGAACATTTCTTAACCTTCTAGCTGTATCCTTATCTATAATTTCTTTTCACTCTTTCAGATTTCCACCTAATTTATCTTCAAAAGAGTTTGAATCACTTATAACCAGCTCTAAAAGTCTTTAATGGTTACCCAATGGCTTTAGGAGAAAAAAAATACAAAAATACAAAAAAAAGCTCCTCTTCCTGATGTAAAACCCTTTGTGCTCTGCTGTCACATTAACCTTATAATTTATTCTTCTTGAAGGTTTGTATCTCATTCTTTTACCAGATATGAAGCTGCCTGAGGTTATAGACTGTCTTAGCTAAATACAGCCATCTCCCCACCCACCTAATGTTTCACATATAGAATCCACATTTAGAATTTCCCTATGGGGAAAAAATAAAATACATTCTATCCTTCTAACTAAAAGATAAATAATAAACATAGGAAGTATGGCTCATTTAGCACTCATTGCTATCGATACATAGTTCTCAATGAAACGGCCTTTATAGGTGTGGTTTTGCCTTTCTTTCTTTCTTTCTTTCTTTTTTCTTTTCTTTTCTCTTTTTTTAAATCACAGATGTAGACATTCTTCCACTGAAAGGTTTCCTGGGTGAAAATGAAAATTGAAAATCCTATTCAGAAATAGGCAAAACAACAGATGTTCCCTATCCAAACTTTCTACTTGAATTCAAGGCCTGGTTCCAAAATCTAGATCTCACTGTTATTACTGACCTGTTTTCATTTCCTTCATTCTGTCTGGACCAATTTTCACAATAGTTTTTTTTTTCCCCTTAAGCATTTTTATTACTGGGTACAATTAAATATGGTGTCTTGCAAAATAGAGGGAATGAATAAATCTTAATACTCACTGACAAAATAATTATTGGCAGAAGTGGACAACAATTTCAAATAATAATGGAAATCTACTTTGAAATAGGTCCAATTAGATTCAAAGTACCATTGAGAATTAAATTTTATATAGTGGCAATGCGATCAAAAGGTCTGCATTTAAAGAGGTTTATATTTTTGTAGTTAAAAAAGCATATGATTATATGATAATTCCCTACCATATAAATGAGTGTTCTTTATAAACAGATAACTTCTAATTTGTATTAATCTTCCTTTTGTTCATTTTAGCATCTGCTTAACTCAGCTTAATAGTCTAGTTCTTTCAGATGGTAGATGACTCTAGAAAAAATACTTTGTTCAATCAATGGTACTTGCCCAACATTGAGTCCTTAATTTTCCAGAGGTGAACAATTCACTTTGCCCTAGAATAATCAGATACATCAGGAATTTTTTCCAGTAAGTGAATTTGTATTGATAGTAGCCTTGGAACCTCATAAAGCTGCCAACATATCTCTAAAAGCTTTTTCTTATATATCTGAATAACCAGTCAAACTATTGGCAGAGGGGTGGAATAACCCTTATACTTCACCCAGGTGCTACTAGGTGAAATCAGCGGAGTATGCTGAGTGTATATTAAGTGAACATTGGAAATAAATTTTGTACAAACCATGTGGTTATAATAAAGTTTCTGCTCTCTACTTGCCAAAGTTCCTTATTTGTAAAAGAAAGGGACGCTCAGGGGGAAAAACAGCATTAGCTTTAGAGTCAATTCAAACTTGGATGTAACAAAGCTCTGCTATTTCCTAGCATGGGAAACCTGAATTAAATGCCTCCTCATTTTTAAAAACAGAAAGTAACATTAACTTCAAAGCACTGCATGGGGAATAAATGATAGATAAAAGAAGAATAGATACAAATGTGAAAACTCAACTGTGCAACTCCCAGTTATATAAGGAACTTTAAGGTCTAGTAATGTCTTCTTTTTTTCTTATGATGTTAATTGCAAGTTAATTTCTTGCTATGTTAATTTAGAGTTTGAGGAGGACAATCCTCATCTAGTAAGGTATAATGGTGGGCAATATATAAACAAGTACTCAGGAGAGGCAACTGAGCATAAAAGGACAACACCAAACCACTGGGTATGAAGTCCCAAATTCTTTCATTGTAGAGTAATGAGGATGACAGGAGCTCTAAACATACAGTCCAGAGTGTGAATGTGTCCCCACAGTGAATGTTTCCTCACTTTGTTTCTGAGACAGAGTTTTAACTTTCACAAGCTTAAGCTTTCTCATCTGCAGAATGAAAGTATTTCTTAATAATAGGTTTATAAAGATTACATGAGATTATGGTGCTTGCCACATTAATGACAGCTAGTATTATTCATCACATCAGAAAAATAAACCTGAAAGCATCAATAATTAAAAAATATCTGGACCAAGCAGTGACTCAAGGATAAGTATTAATCACCACCAGAGAGTCAGGCTGCAGACCACTAGCAAGAACATCTGTTATGAATTGTTATAGTACTTTTTCTTAGAATACAATTACTTTTTTTTGTGTGTGAAAGAGGCAAATATACATATGATAATAAATATTTGTTATTGTATACAAAGAATGCATCTATAGTCATGTGTTAGTATTTATGCTTACAATGAAGTGTGCTTTGTACAAGTAACTGTAACAAATAGCTCATGTAGGTAGTACATAAATTAAGAACAGCTTAGTATTTTAGCATATGGAGAATGGCAAGGCAAGAAAACTATTTCTAGACCCCTTCATGAAGGCTCAGTGTTTTTGCAGAAAATGGTCTGCTTGGGGCAATGGACAAATGTAGAGCCTGATTTTTGAAGCAGGTTTCACATTAGACTTAGGCTAAGGAAGATAAGGAAAGAAAGAATATCTCAAGAAAAAGTCCAGTAGAGGAAGGACAGCGAAGTGAGAAGATACAGAGGCCAGCATATAAGAAATAAGAGAAGGTCAGACAGACATTCTCAGGGAATCCAAAAGATGAAAGGATAAAGTAAAGTACAATTACTGGCAGGATTTGAAATACTTTGATGAGCTCACAAGATGAACTGTCAAAAGTTCATCTCAAGCTTTCTATTAATGGAAAGATAAATCAGTCCTTAACAAGTTTTCACCCTGGAAGAAAGGAAAATGCAACATCATTCAACTTGTACGGTAACCAGAAATGAAGGACTTATCTTCAAAAATGCTTATTCCTCAACCTTCATATCCAATTAATTAAGTTCCTTTATATTTTCACTCTTATATTTCTATAATTCTCCCTCATTTCTCTATCTCTATTGTTTCCTTTCTAGTCCAGGTTTTTATCACATCTTACTAAAACCGCTATACCAGCCAACAACCTAGCCTCCCAGAGTCCCTGGCTCACCTACCCCTCATCTCAGACCTCTTCAATTCTCTACTAAACCTAAAAGCTAAAACCAATATTTTCCAAAGGCAAACCTAACCATATAACTGCTCCCTCCTTGAAACACTTCCTTGGTTCTCATTATTTTCAGTACTAATATAAAAATCAACAACTTATAAAGTCTAGATTCAGTTTCTATTTATTTCTTTAGTTCCATCAGTTTGTATAGTGTGTCCCTTTTGTCTGTGTTTCATACTATTCAGCCAATACTGATTCTCCTTCAATTTCTTATCATATATAAAATATTCCAATATTTGTCAAAATGATTGAATTAATGATTATTGATCCTAATGAATATATGTATTAATTGTTAGTTAGAAAATACCATTGCTCAATTTTTGGAATAATTATAAATAGAGTCCGCTAAATGAAAATAAGTCTGTGATTTTCTCAATGACAAATTCATCAAATAACTACTAGCTACCAATCTATATTTATAGACAGAAAGTTGTCCTCACATTTTTCTGAGGTATAACATCTCTTCATACAATTCACAAAGTCTTTTGGTTAGGATTTTACATTCATGATAAAGTGCTCAAACAATTTTCTGTTAGACTTTGATAAATTTCTTATGAGAAGATCACCTGACTGTCAGTCTTAGAAGGGACCTAATGTCCTTTAACTGATCTTTCAAGGTGTTTAATGACCATTACCTAGTCTAACAATGATTATCCAACCATTTTTCCCTCCCCTCTGTAAAAAAATCCTGTATAAAGAAAAAAAAAATCTTTGCATTAGCCTTTTTATAAAGGTTCTTCTCTTATGGCAAGTTTGAAATAAATACTTGAACAAGCTTATACCCAACTAGCTCAAGTTGCTTTACTAGTACTAAACTTAGATGAGTAAAGAGCTAGCATAAATAAAAGAGCACTTTAGTGGTCAAATAACCTCGGATCTACTAGTGATACTCAAGCCAGCTCTGTAAGTTTGATATGTGGAAACTGTTGAAAATCTGTGAATTTAAAACCTGCACTTCTTATTGCTTTCATTAAGATACTGATCATTCCTCATGTAAGGTCTGATTTTAAATTTTTAGTATGAGAGTTTGATATATCTATATGGATTACTGATCACTCATTCTTCTATCCTCTTCCAAATCACTCTCTCATGCTTTTGGAGCATGAAATTGAACAGAAACTGTCTTGTTTGGTTTTGCAGTCATGGAAAAGAGAATGAAGATACACTAAGCTACTAATAATAACGACAATAACAATAACAACAACAATAACTGATCCAGAAATCACAATACACCAAGATTCAAACAAAGACGAGGAGAATTTAATGCTAAATATTTAGAGTTCAACCACTGCATTTGCATGTATGTCTAACTTCACTTCACCTATATTTTCTACTTTGGGGAAAGTTACTTTTTTTTTAATGGTTAATTTAACAACATTTACCAATAACCTATGATTTAACCTGCCAGGTCAGAAGGTGGACAGAAATAAGTTCCCTGTCATATTTGTGTAGTCTAGTTCTGTAGAAATTTATGCAAAAGGAAGTCGATAATAAGCTTGAGTCAGAGAGGGAAATCAGTCCTTCCCAATATCCTATATATTCCGTATACAAATTACTATCTCCCCATCAGCAAAAAGGAGTCTTCAAATATGTTTGTTTAGAAATCCATAAATTTCAAGGAGATCCCTTTTGAATTTTTTCTTCTTTTGAAACTAAATTTCTAGTTATCAGACTATCATGTGCAACATAATTATAGCATTCTACAATTTTAAAGACATAGCATATTATTAAATCTCTGAATAATCAATTCCAACTTTCAATTAACAACATAGAATTGAATAATAAGAAAAGATACAAAAGAGACTTGTGATTTTTATAAATTGAATGACATTTTTTTTAAGTCGTAATGTGCAAAACTCTTACCTCTTGAAATAACAGTTTCCAATCCAGTTCCATTAATAAAAGCCCGTTTAATGGTTTGTGTTTTAATATCTGTCCAGTATAAACGTTCTTCAGATGCATCAAAGTCTATCACAGTGACATCATCAATATCAGGGACTGTAAAGGCCGTGATAAAGTTAAAATATGGATTATCAATATCCACTCCTCTGATTTCAGAACGTCTTGCATATAGAAGAAATTTTTTCATTTCTAGAAAAGAAATAGAAATAGGTGTTTTTCTCTTATAATCTCGGCAAGTTTGAGGCAATCTATAAATTCTAAAATTATAACTTGTTGATGATTTAATGGAATTTTAACACCAGAAAATCATAATCAAGATTTGATGGGCATAGGTGAGTTATCTATTACTTAAATTAAAATACTTAAGAAACAAATGTAAAACAAGTTAGAATTCTTAAGTCATTATTTTTCTTTAGTTAGAAACACCAAGAAATTCTCAGTGATTTGATCTTAGAATTTTAAACAATTGCTAAAACACATGAATTCTGCAAATGTCAAACAACCATATTTGTTCTTTGTACCCAATTATAATAAAATTAAATGATTTTTGAAGGCATTTAAGAACATTTTTTATACTATCTCTGAATAAAATTAAACATGGATTTAAAAATCATGTTCATGTTTTCCTTATCAAAATTGGGGTTCAAATAATGTTAAAGCATGCTTTATTATACATTTTTTTAAATCTGTAGTAAGTAACATTGTGAGGCATTGCATCATTTTTACTTTCCATAGACACTCTTTTGAACTGAGTTTGTAAAATAGGAGGTTAAATAGAAACAGAAGTCACAGATATTCTATTATTTCATTGCTCTCTTTGGAATTATTGTTGTTGTGATATGTTAAGATTATATATAATTAATTAAATCAACATGTGCCTACATTCCCGAGTTAAGATTTTGTGAGTACATTCTTTTCTGCCCTTAAAAGTAATTGCTCTGCAAATAACAAAAATTACTCAAAATTAAAATAAATCAAAACAGCAAACAACCCACAGTCTGATTCACAAATTTCATTATCATTTTTCTAGTTTAAATGTGCTGTTTAAATATTTTTAAGAAATATATCAAAGTTATATATTTTACTTCACTTTTCCCCCCTTTGAGTTGATAATCTCCTATAAAATGATGTGAGAGTAACTTTAGAAGAGCAGGAAGAGATTAAAGCTGTTAAGTACTTCTTTGTTACATGGGTTACCTACATCATCACTTTCTGAAAATGCACTTTCACTTACAAATATCCCTGTTTTGTAGAGATAAATTCTGCTAACATACCAAATGAGAAAGTGGCAAGAAAAAAATGAATAAGGTAATAAATAGTAAAGTGCAGCATATCACATATTTAAAGAATTTGTCAGTCTTTCCAAAAGTAGATGAATCATCAATAGAGTCTGGAAATAGCACTACCTTAAATGTTTTTAAGGAATTAAAAATCTCTTCTGCTTTACTTTGAGCAAAATCTTAATGCTAATACAATTTGAGAGAATTCAATTTGAATTTTAGATAGGAACTTCAAGAAGTTTACCATGGCAGGTCTTCTTGTCTGAGGAAAGCTTCATCAAGTGGGGGCATGCACAAGCAGCACTCCTGTTATGACTGATCAGACACACGTGAGAGCAGGGGCCTTTGCCGTCATTAGCTGCACAGGGATTGGGAGCTGTAATTACACAGTGAAATATTAACAGTGAAAAAGGGAACCTCTGAGGTTGACAAGGGTAATTCACTTAAAGATTCAAAGTGAAGTTCCTATATGGCACCCATTACTGGGATGAATAATATGACAATAATAGACAATCACATACAGCAATTACATTAATAAAGACATTTTCCTCCTCAAAGATAACAACTAAGTTAACGCCCTCAATTTTCTCTAAGTCTAAATATATGCATCCTATTTCCTTAGAAGCAAAGACTTTTTCTGAGGAAAAAAAAAAACAACAACCCAGGGATAATTATTAAATTTAGTTTATAATAAGTTCATCTAAATCATAATCCAGGAATTGAGTGTATCAGTGGATATTGTTACTTTCCTAACCTACGATATAGACTCTCTTTGTGCCTTAGCACACCACTCTTAGTGTTTCCCTAGGAAACTGTGTTGTTACATACATATCTTTCCTTCAGGTCATACGATCTTTATCAAATCAGAAGCCTAAGTGAAGAAATGTTAATATCCTTCATTATTAAGACATCTACTTTTTCTTTTTTTTTTCTCTACTAACTGGCTAAAGTTTCCTCTACTTACACAGACTTGCTAAACTATATTGTATAAGTAAGTTATAATATATTCAAACTTAGAATGGAATATTAAATTTTGCAGTTCAATATCATTCTCTTATTCTTTTGTGTTTTGTGTTCTGTCATTATGCCTTTTAGATAAGATTTTAATCTCAGTTGATCAATTCTCTTAAATCTTATTTTTATAGAACCTATCTGGTAGAATACGAATACTAAATTAAAGGCAGGAAAGTGTTACAACTTCTGATCCCACCAGCAATATTTTAGTTTTCAACCTATTTTATCTTCCTAACAAGTGGACCTATTGCTCAGAGTAGTTCATGAAGTCTTGTAGAGTTTTAAAGCACAGAGACTAAAAATCAATGGGTTATAATAAAATTGTAGAGGATATGAGAAATTAACGGTACTTGATACTCAGTGTGGTTTTTGCTAGTATTTAGCATCCTCCCAGCCAAGGTAATAAAAATAATCCATGTCTTTGCATTTGCTTAAAAATAAATAAATCAATCAAAGGAAATGAAAGACTCAGAAATTTTTTTCTAAGAAAATCAATTAAGGAGAGATTTTAAGATGGTGGCATAAAAGGATCCTGAACTCACCTCCTTCCATGAACATAACAAATCTACATCCATATATATAGAATAATTCCCTATGAAAAGGACCTGAAAGCTAGCTAAACAGCACCTCCACAGCAAAGGATAAAAGGGCCACATTGAGACAGGTAGGAGAGGCAGAGACATGGTTTCAAAGGAAACCCTCACTGCTAGCTCCAGTCAGAGCACCCTGACTGCACACACCACAGCCACAGCCTGCCTAGCTCTAGCTGGCCAGCCAAGCATCCCACCCTCATGCACCATAGCCACTGCCTGTCCCACCAAAGCTGGCAGGGATGTACAGACCTCACAGGGGACACTTCTTGAGCATCTAGCTCTTTTGGCTAGGGAGGATTACATTTCTGGGCCTCATGGGTCTGAAACATTTGGAGAAACTGAACTTGGCAGGCTACAACCCCCAAGGCACTGCATAAACAGTAGACTGAAACCCTCCCCCAGTATTTGTGTGAAAATGCCTATTTTCTTGTTCAGGAGCTTAAGCCTGAGGACATCCAGAGGTCAGAGATGCCCCTGGGAACTAAGTAAAGAATCATATTAGTGCCCTAATTTGTCTTTGCTGATATTTCCCAGAAAAGGGATTGTACATATGTCTAAAGCCATAATTTTTAAAACTGTTATCCAGATCTCTCAGGTTTGGAAGTCATCATGGTTTATGATTATGAACCCATAAGACTCTATTTATACACCTTAAAAGCTGTTGTCTGAAGATCTGGCTTACAATTAGATTAAAACTATGCACTGTTTAAAATCCCTCCCTTTGGAACACTGACAGATTTTGGCATACCTGCAATAGCTGGGACCTATGAAGAATAAATTAGGCTACTTAGACAATCACAAAGGTCTGAGAAAAAAACACAAGCTAAAAAAGTTTGAAAGATAAGGTTTATCTGATACACAAGTCCACTGCTTTAAGACTGAGAGAGGTGGTTGTTTCACCTAATGCATAAAAACAAAAACAGAGAGCCAAGCAAAACGAAGAGACAGAGGAATAGGTTCCAAATGAAAGAATAAGACAAAGCCTCAGAAGAAGACCTTAACAATGCAGAGGTAAGTAATCTATCAGATAAGAGTTCAAAGTCATGTTCATAAAGATGTTCACCGAACTCTGGAGAAGAATGGATAAACACAGTGAGAACTTCAGCAAAGGGACAGAAACCATAAGAAAGTACCAAAAAGAAGTCAAAAGACTTACAATACAATATATTACAATAGCTGAAATGAAAAACACAATAGAGGGGTTCAACAGCAAACTAGACTAAGTAGAAGAATGGATCAGCAATGTGGAAGACAGGCAGTGGAAATCATCTAATCAGTGGAGCAAAAAGAAGAAAAAACCAAAATAATAATAATAAAAGTGAAGGTAGCTTAAGGAACCTGTTGGACAATATCAAACAGAATTACATATGCATTATAGGGGTCCCAGATGGAGAAGAAAGAGAGAAGGGTGGTAGATAATTTATTTAAAAAAATAATGACTGATTAAGACAATATGGTACCAACACAAAAACAGACACACAGATCAATGGAACAAAATAGAAAACCCAGAAATGGACCCACAACTGTTTGGTCAACCAATCTTTGACAAAGCAGGAAAGAATATCCAGTGGTAAAAAGACAGTCTCTTCAACAAATGGTGTTGGGAAAAGTGGACAGCAAAATGCAAAAGAATGGAACTGGACCACTTTCTTATACCATACACAAAAATAAATGCAAAATGGATGAAAGACCTAAATATGAGACAGAAAACCATCAAAATCCTAGAGGAGAACACAGGGAGTAACTCCTTTGACATCAACCATAGCAACTTCTTATGATGTCTCCAGAGGCAAGGGAAATAAAAGTAAAAATAAACCATTGGACTTCATTAAAATAAAAAGCTTCTGCACAGTGAAGGGAACAATCAACAAAACTAAAAGGCAACCTTCTGAATGGGAGAAGATATTTGTAAATGATACATCTGACAAAGGGTGAGTATCCAAAAAATATAAAGAATTTATAAAACTCAACATCCAAAAAAACAAATAATCCAGTTAAAAAATGGGCAGAAGACATGAACAGACATTTTTCCAAAGAAGACAGACACATGGCTAACAGACACATGAAAAGATGCTCCACATCACTGATCATCAGGGAAACACAAACCAAAACTAGAGATAGCACCTCACACCTGTCAGAATGGCTAAAATCAATAATACAAGAAACAGCCGGTGTTGGCAAGGATGCGGAGAAAGGGGAACCCTCTTACACTATATGGAGGTTTCTCAAAAAGTTAAAAATAGAACTACTCTACAATCCAGCAATTGCACTACTAGGTATTTATACAAAGGATACAATAATATTGATTTGAAGAGATACATGCACCCTGATGCTTTTAGCAGCATTATCAACAATAGCCAAATTATGGAAAGAGCCCAAATGCCCATTGACTGATGAATGGATAAAGAAGATGTGGCATATACATACAATGGAATATAACTGAGCCATAAAAAAGAGTGAAATCTTGCCATTTGCAAAAGAGGTCAGTCAGACAAAGACAAATACCATATGATTTCACTCATATTTGGAATTTAAGAAAGAAAACAGATGAATATGGAGGCAAAAAAAGGATAAACCAGAAAAGAGACTCTCAAGTATAGAGAATAAACTGAGGGTTCCTGGGCAGTGTGATGGGTGAGGTATTAAGGAGGGCACTTGTGATGATCACAGGCTATTGTATGTAAGCAATGAATAGCTAGATTTTACACCTGAAATTAATATACACTGTATGTTAAATAACTGGAATTTAAATAAAAACTTAAAAAAATAATGGTTGAAAACTTCCATAATCTAGGAAAAAATTAGGGATTAGGCATCCTGTTCCAGGAAGCACAGACAGTTCCACATAAAATAAATACAAAGGGATCCAAACCAAGATACATTATAATTAAAATGTCAATAGTTAAAGATGAATAGAGAATATTAATAGCAGCAAGGGAAAAACAAATTCTTACATACAGGGGAACCTTAAGGCTATCAGCAGATTCATCAGCAGAAAGTATATAGGCCACGTGGGAGTAGGATGACATGTTCAGAGTGCTGAAAGGAAAAAAACAAAACAAAACAAAACAAAGCAAAACTTCCATTCAAAAATACTTTACCCGACAAGGTTTTTATTTGGAATTGAAAGAGAAATAGAGTTTTCCAGATAAGCAAAATGCAAAGGAATTCATTACCACTAAGTGGCCTTAAAAAAAAAGTCAAAGATGGGGTGCCTGGGTGGCTCAGTCATTAAGCGTCTGCCTGGAATGATCTCAGGGTCCTGGGATTGAGCCCTGCATCGGGCTTCCTGCTCTGCAGGAAGCCTGCTTCTGCCTCTCCCATTCCCCTTGCTTGTGTTCCCTCTCTCATTGTGTCTCTCTCTGTCAAATAAATAAATAAAAGCTTTAAAAAAAAGTCAAAGAGATTTCTTTAAGCTAAAAGAAAAGGGAATAACTAGTACCAAGCAAACATATGAAAGTAAAAATCTCATTAGTAATGTAAATATATAGTAAAGGTAATGGATTAACCATTTATAAAGCTAATATGAAGGCTAAAAGACAAAAATACTAAAATTAATTATAGCTATAATAATTAGTTAAGGGATACACAAAATAAAAAGATGTAAAAAGTGACATCAAGAATAGAACACATGGTAGGGGAGGGTAATAAAGATGTAGTTTTTAGAATGTGTTCAGACTTAAGATGCTATCAGCAAAACAGACTGCATCTGTGCATGTGTGTGTGTGTATATCTCTATCTATCTATCTATCTATCTATCTATCTATCTATCTATCTATCTATATGGTGCTATATGTGGACCTCATGGTAACCACAAATAAACAATCTATAGTAGATACACGAAAGACAATAAGAAAGGAATCTAAACATAACACTAGAGAAAATCACCAAACCACAAGGGAAGAGAGCAAAAAAAGTAAAAAAGTAACAGAGGCAAACTACAAAAATGTCCAGAAAACAATCAACAAAATGTTGATAAGTACATACCTATCAATAATTCTTTAAATGTAAATGGAGTAACTCTAATCAAAAGACACAGAGTTGGCTGAATGTGAAAAAGCAAAATAAAACAAAACAAACAAAAAAACCCCAAGATGCATGCATATATTGCCTGAAAGAGACTCACTTCTGATCTAAGGACACACACAGACTAAAAGTGAAGGGATAAAAAAAGATGTTCCATGCAAATGGAAAGTAAAAAAAAAAAATTCTGGTGTAGTTTATACTTACATCAGACAAAATAAACTTCAAAGCAAACTATATGAAAGACAAGGGCATTACATAATGGTCAGTCCAACAAGAAGATATAACATTTGTAAGTATTTATGTAGGTATTTATACACCCAATAAAGGAGTACCTAAATATATAAAGCAAACATTAATAGACTGAAAGAAAGAAATTGACATCAATACAATAATAGTAGGGGACTTTAATGTGCCACTTACATCAATGGATGGATGTCCAGACAGAAAATCAATAAGGAAATATTGGCCTTAAATGACACATTAAACCAGCTGGACTCAGTTATATATAGAATATTCCACCCAAAAGCAGCAGAATACATGTTCTTCCCAAGTGCACTTGGAACATTCTCCAGGATAGATAACATGTTAACCACAAAACAAGTCTCAGTAAATTCACAAAAAACAAAATCATATCAAGCATCTTTTCTGACCACAACAGTATAAAACTGGAAATCAATTACAGGAAGAAAAGTGTAAAAATTACAATTATGTAGAGATTAAACAACATGCTACCAAACAACCAATGGGTCAATGATAAAATCAAAAAAGAAAAAAAAAAATACCAGGAGACAAATCAAAATTGAAATACAAAAGGACAAAATCTGTGAGATGCAGCAAAAGCTGTTTTATGAGGGAAGTCTATAGCAATACAGGTAACCTGAAGAAATACAAAAAATCTCAAATCAACAATCTAACTCTATACCTAAAGGAAGTAAAAAAAAGAACAAATAATGCCCAAATTTAGTAGAATGAAGGAAATAATAAAGATCAGAGTAGAAATATATTGAATAGAGACTAAGAAGACAAAAGAAATGTTCAAGGAAACTAAAAGCTGGTTCTTTGAAAAAATAAATAAAATTGATAAACCTTTACTTGGACTGAACAAGAAAAAAAGAGGTGGCTCAAATAAATAAAATAAAAAATGAAAGAGATGTTACATCTGATACTAGAGAAATACAAAAGATTATATATTAAAAAAAAAACCCTACTAAGAACAATTAGATAATTAGATAACTAGAACCACCAAATTAGATAATCTAGAAGAAATGGATAAATTCTTAAAAACATATAATCTTCCAAGACTGAATTATGAAGAAATAGAAAATATGAATAAATTGATTATAAGCAAGGAGATTGAATCAGTAATCAAAAACCTCCCCCAAAGGACCAGATGGCTTCACTGGTAAATTCTACCAAACATTCAAAGAATATTAATACCTACACTTTTCAAACTTTTTCAAAAAATTGAAGAGAAGCAAATGTTTCCAAACTCATTTTAAGAGACTAGCATCACCCTGCTGCCAAAATCGGAAAAGAACACCACAAAATAAATAAAATTATAGGCTGATATCTCTGATGAACATATGTATAGAAATCCTCAACAAAATATTAGCAAACAGAATTCAACAATTCATTAAAAGATTATATACCATGATCAAGTGGTAGTTATCCTTAGGGGTGCAAGGGTGGTTCAACATTCCCAATCCAATCAAAGTGATATATTACTTTAACAAAATGAAGAATAAAAATCATATGATCAACTCAACAGATGCAGAAAAAACACGTTTGACAAAATTCAATATCCATTTATGATAAAAACTCAAAAAAAATGGGTATGAAGGGAATGTACCTCAGTATAACAAAGGCCACACATGACAAACCTACAGCTAACATAATACTCAACAGTGAAAAGCTAAATATTTTTCCCCCTAAGATCAGGGACAATACAATGATGCCAACTCTAGCCACTTTTATTAAACACAGTACTGGAACTTCTAGCCATAGCAATTAGGTAAGAAAAAGAAATAAAAAGCATCTGACTTAAAAAAGAAGAAGTAAAACTATCACTATTTGCAGATGACATCACACTATATATAGAAAACCCTAAATACTACACTACTACACACACACACAACTGTTAAAACCAATAAATGAATTCAGTAAAATTACAGGATAGAAAATCAATATACAGGAATCTGTTTCAATTCTATACACTAATAATGAACTATCAGCAAGAGAAATTAAGAAAACAATCCCATTTACAATTACATCAAAAAATACCTAGAAATAAATTTAAGGAGGTGATTTATACACTGAAAACTACAAGACACTGATATCAGAAACTGAAGACACAAATATGTGGAAAGATAATATCGTTCTGGATTGGAAGAATAGTATTGTTAAAATGTCCATAATATCCAAAGCAATCTACAGATTCGGTGAAATCCCTTTCTAAGTCCTAAGGGCATCTTCCACAAAACTAGGACAAATAATGCTAAAATTTGTATAGAACCACAAAGACCCTGAATAGTCAAAGCAATCTGGAGAAAAAACAAATCTGGAGGTATCATGCTCTCTGATTTCAAACTGTATTAACCAAATGGTAAAGTATTGGTATAAAAATAGACACATATATCAATGGAATAGAGTACAGGGCCCCAAAATAAACCCACACTTTTATGCTCAATTAATTTATGATAAAGGAGTCAAAAATATATAATAGGAAAAGGATAGTCTTTTCAATAAATGGAAGTGGGAAAATTGGACAACCACATGTGAAAGAATGAACCTGGATCACTATCTTACACCACACATAAAAATTAACTCAAAATTGATAAAAGATTTGAATGTAAAGCCTGATACCATAAAATTCCAGAAGAAAACATAGATGGTAAACTCAAGGCAAGGGAAACAAAAGCAAAAATAAACAAATGGGACTACATCAAACCTAAAATTTTCTACACAGCATAGGAAATCATCAGCAAAACACAAAGCAAGGTGCTAAATGGAAGAAGATATGTTCACATCATACATAGGGGCTAATATCCAAAGTACATAAAGAACATGTAATTTAACAACAACAACAAAAGAAACAACCTTGTTAAAAAAATGGACAGAGGATCTAAATAGACATTTTTCCAGAGAAGACATAGAGATGGCTGACAGGCACGTGAAAAGATGTTCAACATCATTAATTATCAGGGAAATGCAAATCAAAGACATAATGAGATTATCATCTCACACCTGTTAAAATGGCTTTTGCCAAAGAGACAAGAAGTAACATCTGTTGGAGAGGATGTGAAGAAAAGGGAACACTCATACACTGTTGGTGGCAATGTAAATTGGTAAAGCCACTATGGAAACCTATATGGATATTCCTCAAAAAATTAAAAACAGAACTAACACAATTCAGCATTCCACTTCTGAGTATTTACCCAGAAAACAAAAACACCAATTCAAAGAGAAATATGCAACCTGTGTTCACTGCAGCATTATTTATGATTACTAAGATATGGAAACAATCTAAGTGTCAATCAATGGATGAATCGATCAAAAGATGTGGTATATAGATATATAGATATAGATATGCTGGAATACCACTCAGCCATAAAAAAGGAAATCACTATTTGTGACAATATGGATGGACTTTTAGGGTATTACACTAAGTGAAATAAATCAGAGAAAGAAAAGTATCACATGACTTCACTTATATATGAAATCTAAAAACAAAACAAACAAACGAAATAAAACAAAAACGAAGTCATAGAGAATATATTGGTTATCAGAAGGGAAAGAAGTTGAGAGGGTAGGCAAAATGGGTGATAGGTATCAATTGTATGGTGCTGGATGGTACTAGACTTATCGTAGTAATTGCTTTGTAGTGTACAAAGCTGAACTATAAAGCAGAGCTGAAACTCATATAATATATACTAAATTTTACCTCATTTAAAAAAATAATCAATTAAGAACAAAACCATTAGAAAAGAATGGAAGCCTAAGTCTAGAGATTCCTTGGGAGACCAAGTCCTTCTATCACATGGAGAAGTGCCACATATTTTATTTTCTTCCTTTTTATATTTGTGTGTTACAATTAGATTCCCTAAAGAATTGCAGGTTAGAGAAGCAAGAGAGCAGATGTAAAGGTTATTAAGGAGAAAAGGTTTTTGGAGGAAAGGAGATGGAATCAAGGGACACTGTTTGAGAATCATTAAATACCTAGAGTCAGGGAGACCTAGCAGTAGTAGTAAAAGTCAAAAATCCAACACTTGAGACAAGGAACAGAGGGTGAAGAGAAAGAAGAAAAACAGAAAAAAAATAGAAGAGTAAAGAGTGGAAGAGGAAGGAGGAGGAGAAATTTGTTTAAAAATATTGACATAGGAAATGCTATTCCTCTCAAGGAAATTAAAATCATAATCCAAGACAGTTCAATGGTAGGTACTTGGATTTCACTTTGAACATCACTATTTTTGGTCCAGAATCATACTAGCTCTTCTCAACATCCTATAATTGTGATAAAATATTTTTAAAAGCAAAAATAAAATACTTACTTTCTGTATGCACAATAAAGTAAAAAATTACATTGCTTTGTAGCCCATCTGTATTAATGATAACACTGAAACATAATATTCACAATATTCTGTGCTTTCGCAGTGTGCAAAATCCAAAAGACTTTTTACTTTCAATATTTATCTTTTCTCACTTTGAAATAATGCCGTTAAATATTTTTAGTTTTTTTCCAACCATGCAATTGAACAGACACCAAATTACCAAATTAAGGAATTTGATTCACAAACCCACATTTTTTTTTTAAGATTTTATTTATTTATTTGAGAGAGAGAGAAATAGCGAGAACAGGAACACAAGCAGGGGGAGTGGGAGAGGGAGAAGCAGGCTTCCCGCTGAGCAGGGCGCCTGATGCGGGGCTCGATCCCAGGACCCTGGGATCATGACCTGAGCCGAAGGCAGCCGTTTAACCGACTGAGCCACCCAGGCGCCCCACAAACCGATATTTTAATATAAAGCAGGTATTAGCAAATGGTGACTATGGAGCCAAATATGATCCACTGCTTGTTTTTGTAAATAAAGTTTTATTATCACATAGCCATGCTCATTAGTTTACACATGGTTTATGGCTGCTTTCACACCACAACAACAGCACAGTTGAGCAGTTTCAGCAGAGAACAATTAACTATTTTATAAGATATAGTATTGCAGAATTCAATATCAATACAGAGGTTGTAAACTCCTACAAGACCAAGACTATCCCCTTTATTTGTATCCAGGAGATGGGAAAAGCTGACCAGTCAATGTAATGGTATAAGCAATCTTAACAGATGAAATTCAAACCGAGCTGTGCAGACTGAGTGTACTGATAGTTCATATTATCTAAACTCAAGTTGAGGATGCCTTGGGTGGCTCAGTCGGTTAAGCGTCTACCTTCAGCTCAGGTCATGATCCCAGGGTCCTGGGATCGAGTTCCTCATCGGGTTACCAGCTCCATGGGGAGCCTGCATCTCCCTCTGCCTCTCTCTCTCTTTCTCATGAATAAATAAATAAAATCTTTAGAAATAAAATAAAACAAACTCAAGTTTACCAAACAAAGGACCTTAGAGATATATGTAACTCCCCTCTTTATATTTATGCATTGAATAAATATTTATGAAGCACCTAGTTACTCTGCCTACTTTTAAAAAGCTTGAATTTAATAGTAGACAAGACATAGTTCTTACACCTAGGGATTTAAGAATCTGTACACTAATCATGTACACCATTCCCTGCAATTCTATGGTCACTGTGCCAATTTAGGTTCTCTCCATTTCTCTCTTAGATTGCTACACTAAGTTTCTAAGTAATCTCTTGATTTCTAGTTTCTCCCCACTGCATACCGTTAGCCTTCTAAAACACAGACTTAATCATATAGCTGCCTTGATGAAAAATTTTGGATGGCTTCCCACTGTCTACCTCATAAAGTCTCAGTGTTACCTCCTACCATGATTCTTTGGCACTGGCCAGAGTTGTTTATTTTCTGTTCTTTAACCTCCAGGTGTTTTTTGTTTGTTTTGTTTTATCCTGATGCACTTTATTTGTTTTTGTTAAAGATGTTCTCAGCCTTCCAAACTCACAAAACTTAAATTTCAGAGCATTTTTTTCACTTCTTTTTCACTACCATATTTAATGAGTTACCAAATATTATCTGACTTCTCTAATTTGTGTTTCCTTCTCTCCATTTTTACCTTTCCTCTTCCAACATAAAGTTTTATTTCATCACCTTTAATGACCTTTATGGCCATGCAACTGGTACTCTGTGGGATACTGCTTAGAACATACCAATCACTCTTTCTATGAAAACTCCCTATCTTCCAGCCTCTATGCCTGTTTTTCTTCTGCATACACATTATGCACATGCTCTAATCAACTCCTCATTGTTCTCTGAATATCTATAGCTTGTCCTTTTCCACTTCCACATGGTATATTTCTCCCACAGAATTTCATCACCAACATCTTAACCTTTCTTCATGAATCACCTTAAGTCATTTTTCTTCCACAGAACAGTTGCTAATGAAGGTAGCAAATGCTGATCTCCTCCATCACTAAACATTAGTTTTAATTATTGGCTGTACAAGGCATTAAGCAATTTATTATTTACTATATTATTTTCTAATTATATGTGCCTTATATTCATACATTTTATGTCTGTATACTGATAAATGAAAGATTGGCATTTGCTCTCTATTTTTTTTTTCTGTAAAAACCCAGATAGTAAATATTTTCACCTTTGCAGGCCTTATGGCCTTCATAGTAACTATTCTACTTTGTTGTTGTAGCAGAAAGTCAACCATAAAACAATATGTGAATCAAAAGGTTTGGCTATGTTCAAGTAAAACTTTATTTACAAAAGAGGCAGGAAGCTGGACTTAGTCTGAGGGCCTTAATTTTTCAGTATCTGAGCTTGAGTATCAGGGTCATGTTGGCAGGAACTATGACTTACGTACATAACATATTGTTTTTTCGTAAAATTTCTCTGGTATCTATTACTATGTTAGACTGAAAGACATTTGGAGTCATATGCATGCTCATCAATGTATGTGGATATGTTCTTAAGAGTCAGGAATCTAAATATTTGGAGAGTGAGTTAATCTTCTAAAGCACATCATAGCTGTAGGTAAAGGGACTAAATAATGTATAATTACAATGCTTTATAGGAGAACCAAATGTTAATTATGCAATCACATAAGACTGGTGTGTGCTCTGTGAAGAAAACAATATCATTAAAGATAATTTCATATTTCATGCAAACCATATTTAATTGTAGTACATTTCTCACCAGCAAAAATAAACCCTTTAAACCCAATTATTTTATCCATTAAATTCAATTGATGCAATATAAAATATGTATGATATTTATTTATGTAATAAAATTCTGCTCAAAGAAGAATGTCAGGATCCAGTTTGTTAGATAAGTGGAAGATTTTTCTTTCTCCCAGGTAGCCATTTTTTTACAGTAACTAATATTCAACCTGTTAATAAATTTTATTGGTGCAAAATAACTGCTAATATAATAAAGTAATTTATCTATATTATAATTTTCCTTTTAGAAAATAATTTAATATTTTTAAAGAAATGCATTTTCAGAAGGATTTTACAATTAAACACTAATCCCAAATTCTATTTTACTTTTGACAAATACCTTCAAATTATAATTTAAACATTCGATGTTGAAGAACAAGAATGAATTTCTTATTCAAAACCCACACATATAACAAAATACACGTAAGTGAAAGATGTTCTTATTGCTTTATTTTCACCAGATCCCAGCAATACCAGGAGCTACCTTCATCAAATTACAACATATTTTATGGATTAATTTTATACTGTACTCTATTTTTATGGAGTAGAAAATAAAATGTCTAAAAAATCTTACCTGATCTTCCATAAAATATCTGTATTTCAGTGAGAAAAATTCTAAAAGCCACAAATACTGTTTCCATTTATTTGTGCATAGTTCTTTGTAAAAGGATAAAAGCAAACATGTAATATCATGTTATATCTAGCGGTGGTATGCATCTTAAAATACCAATGAACTTTCAGTCACAAAGAAGTGATTTTAGTTGTCTTTCTGATATCTTAATTTGCTTGCCATTTATTGTATTTGCTGTATGAGTTGAATTAATAAGCATCAAAGTTTCTATCTTTATGATAATTTTATAATCACAAAAAAACTTTCCTATCTAAAACAGTGGTTTTCAGGGGCGCCTGGGTGGCTCAGTTGGTTAAGTGACTGCCTTCGGCTCAGGTCATGATCCTGGAGTCCCGGGATCGAGCCCCGCATCGGGCTCCCTGCTCGGCGGGGAGTCTGCTTCTCTCTCTGACCCCCCCCCTTCTCATGTGCTCTCTCTCATTCTCTCTCTCTCAAATAAATAAGTAAATAAAAAATCTTAAAAAAAAAAAAATAAATAAAATAAAATAAATAAAACAATGGTTTTCAACCAGAGGTGATGGTGCTGGTAGGGATCCACCCCCCCACCACCACCAGGGGACTTTTCGGAATGTATGGAGACATTTTTGGTTGACTGGAGATCCTACTGGCATACTAGTAGCCAGGGATGCCAATAAACTTCCTGCAGTGCAAAGGAAAGCCCTCCCCGCCACCCAACTAGGAATTATCTGGTGGAAAATGTGAACAATATAAAGGCTGAAAAGTCCTGACCTTGGAGTAAAACCGTGGATTTAGCATTTAGTGGATTTGAATGAATGCATGGCTCTAAATCACTTACGTTTGCATGACTTAGGCAAGTACATCAAGCAGCATACCAAAGAAGAAAGAATTTTGATGATTCCTTTTTTATTAATCTTTTCTACTGCTCCAAGGTAGATTGCATATTTAAAAAAACAGCAGTTTATAATGCAGCTAAACCTAACACCTGCATATAAATTCGTTTGCAGGTTAGCTGTTTGATATTTTTATTACATTTTGCCAAAGAAATAATGATAAAAATGGTAATTAAGTTTTTCAGATGAACTAACAAAACCCATAATTTATAATATGGTTTTAAGATAACACAGAAGGATTCATTAACAAACTAAATTGGGTGCTAGTCCATATAACTGGTCCTGGGAGCAGAGGACTATGTATTATAGGAAAAAAATATGAGGAGAAAGTGAGTTCCATTCTATCTTTTTATATCAATAGTTGGAATGAGGGAGCAACATGTCTTTGACATGTTTCAACTCTCATTTTTCTTCTTCATTGTTCATTTCCTCTCTCTCTTCTACCAGGCTCTCAGTACTGCATGAAGTTCTAAGCACCTCATTATAGAAGCCTCACAGGTTTACTCAAATCTCAAAAATCCCTCCTTGCTTTGATATCACCTGCCTTTCACTTCACCTCAGTCAGAATCTTCATCTCTTCAAAGTTGCTGTATCAACTACAAGTAAAGGAGAAAGCATTTTGATTTAACCATTTCAACCAGCTTATCATTCTTAGAAATATTAGCATTTTAAAATAGAATTCATGCAAAATAAAATAAAGCCCCTTTTGATAGTATATAAAGATTTGAAATAAAGAGATGCTACTAAATAGCCAGGGGATGGGCTGCCTGGGTGGCTCAGTCGGTTAAGCACCTGACTCTTAATTTTGGCTTAGGTCATGATCTCAGGGTTGTGAGGCCGAGCCCCACATTGAGCTCCGTGCTGGGCGTGGAGCCTGTAGAAGATTCTCTCTCTCTGCCCCTCCACCCCACTCCCTCTCAAAAACCAAACCAAACTAAACCAAACCAAACCAAACCAAACAAAACAGGGGAAACAATATTTTTTTAACACCGTTCACAATATGTAAGATGGAGGGTGCACATACACTATATACATACACACATATGTACATCCACATACATATACATCTATGTAAATATATAAATATATGGAGGTAGAGAGAAATTTAGTTTTTATGACAGATACTTAGATCTTGAAATAGTAAACTGTGGAACTAGAAAATGTAAGCAATTTGCAATTATTTGAGATTCACCTCTACCACATTGAAACACGGTTTCAAGAGTATTTTTTTTTCTTAAAACTTTCTATTAATTTGATAAATATAGCCTATGATTAAATATATTTACAACCCCAAATGGAATCCCTCCTTCTTCAAGTTTTATAAGTGACATTTTGTCCCCTAAAAGGGCAATGATATTACTAATATTCTTAGAATCTAGGATATTTTTTTTTTCAAAATAAGATCAGCTAATTTTCTTATAAATGTTGCCAATAAAAGTTTCATTTTCTATAGAAATATTTTCCTGAAGCAATTGTAGGCACTTATACCATTTCAATGTTAAAACTACTCTTTGAGAAACAGCCCACAATCCTCCTTATATTGTCGTAACATATTAGGCAAGTGAGATAAAATCTGATGGAAAGAGTAAAGGTTCCAAAATGGAATGATTTATTTTTATCGTAATATGCTAGAAAATGTGCCAAGTGCTTTGTAAGCATTATTTCCTTTATTCTTCTTACTAGTCAGTTTTGTGTGTTAAAAAAATTACCCCCATTTTATAGAAAAGTGAACTTAATTTTCAAAAGGGTAAAAAAAAAAAGACAATCACAGAACTATTAAGAGGGAACTAGGTTTCAGATGCTAGAGTATGTGCCTGTAACCATTATACATACTACCCCTCTAAATGAACTAATTCCCTTAGACTCATTCATTCTTGTAATGATTCGTGGATGCTTCACAAAGCGGGGATGTGGGATGGATACTGCCTTGGAGTATAATTTTTTTAAATCTAATTAATCTAATTCTTGTTGTAATTGTGAATAAATTCCTCGTGTCTCATTCGTTTTGTCTCTGGGTTTTGATTTTGCCAAGAGATATTGTCATTAATGTGTTATATAAAATAGTTGGCACATTTGCCAGTCACTATGAGTTTCAAGAACAAAATTGAAAGGAATGATTGAGTCACTAGCCTGTCTTTGAAAGGAAAATAAAATGATTCCTGGAAAACAGCACTATTTATATCAACAAATATTTATTAGGTCACCACTGAACTGAGTTCTTTACATAAAGAAAAAAGTTTCTTCAAAAAGGGAAAACATCTTGTAACTGGTGAAAGTCTAATAGATAAAGTATTTGCAACACTCTATATTTAAAGTGACAGTCATATTCTTGAATTATTTCAGGAACAGATTCCAATCACAGAACCTAAAGAAATACAGAATAAAACTGAAAACAACAACAACAGAGTAGTGAAATCCTTCTGGATTCATGAAAAAACTGAACTCCACTTGATATTAAATCACAACGGAAGTTGTGATTAAGAAAACATCTTTGAGCTGAGAGACCACACAGAGAAGGCCAACCTGCTGGATGGGAGGTTTGCAAACAAAAGAAGTACTTTCTCCATGTTTACAAACAACTCCTCTCATAAGAGGAAGAGAGGGATACTGATGGGTAAAACAAAGTAACTAAGGAAATTGTGTCTGTGTCTATCTATCTATCATCTATCTATCTATCTATCTATCTATCTATCTATCTATCTATCTATCTATCATCTATCTATCATCTATCATCTATCTATCATCTATCATCTATGCATCTATCATTGACTTAATAACATTTATATAGTGCTTAGTATTTGTCAGCTAACTTCTAAGTGCTTTAAAAATAAACTAACATGTTTAATCTTTCACAATGATTCCATTTTACAGATGAAAACACTAGGATAGATAATGGTTATGCAGTCAGGATAGGACAAAGTTAAAACATGAACCCAAACAGTCTGGCTCTATAGTCTTCCTCCTGATTATGACATTGTGTAAGCTAATTATTATGAAGGTTGTCTTTTTTGCATTTACATTGTGTTACTTAACAACATTGTTCTTTTGTTTAATAAATTATATTTTTTTAGTAAAAAGACTTGAAAATTCATAATACCTAACCTCAGACATATTATGACCACTATACAAATAATTCCACTGACATTGTTCTAAATAAAATTATGGCTGACCCTCCTCCAAGTTGCCA
The DNA here is from genome assembly GCF_002201575.2 of Neomonachus schauinslandi. Classification (NCBI taxonomy): domain Eukaryota; kingdom Metazoa; phylum Chordata; class Mammalia; order Carnivora; family Phocidae; genus Neomonachus; species Neomonachus schauinslandi. Next base: position 105,552,681 of record NC_058405.1, read on the forward strand.
AATTCAAGAATACACTTATATCTTTGTCTTTCTTAACTTCTCCAGGAGAATTAACTCTGTCAGCTACTGTCATCTTGAAACTTTTCTTAGTTTTTTTTGTTTTTTGTTTTTTGTCTTGTTTGTTTACTTGTCTGTTTGTGCTCTCTTTGGTTGTGAAATCTCTTGGTCATCTCCTCAGCATTCTGCCTTCCCTTCCTCTTTAGTGTTCGTTTTCTTCAAAGCTCTGTCCTTGCCCTCTTCTCATTTTCTGTAATGTTCTTGGGAAATCTCATCTATCTTCCTGCCTTCAACCTAAAATCGAATGACTACCAAAGCACTACTTCTAGTTCAAACTCTCCTTGCCTTTACAGCTCTGAATATTCAATCATGTCCCAGAGGTATCTCAAATTGAGTGTATCAAAAGTTTACTTTTTGTTTATCCTTTAAATCAGGTATCAGTAGACCTTGGCCTGCAGGCTAATACTATAACTTAGAAAACAAATGAAGAATAATATTCTGGGGCACCTGGGTGGTGCTGTCAGTTAAGCATCCGACTCTTGATTTCAGCTCAGGTTGTGATCTTGCGGTCCTGGGGTAGAGCCCATGTCAGGCTCTGTGCTCAGTGTGGAGTCTGCTTAAGATTCTCTCTCCCCTCTTCCTCTACCCCTCCCCTGTTTGCGCACTCTCTCTCTCTCTCTCAAATAAATAAATATTTTTTAAAAAAAGAATAATATCCATAACACATGAAAAACGTATGAAATTCTAATTTCTATTTTGTCCTACTCTGACTGCATACCCTTATCTATCCTAGTTTTTCATCTGTAAAGTGGAATCACTGCAAAAGTTTAAATGTATTAGTTTCTTTTTCTTTTTTAAAATTTTATTTATTATTTATTTTTATTTATTTATTCGACAGAGAGAGAGAGCACAAGCAGGGGGAGTGGCAGGGAGGGGGAGAAGCAGGCTCCCTGCTGAGCAAGGAACCCGATGTGGGCTCCCAGGACCCCAGGATCATGACCTGAGCTGCAGGCAGATGCTTAACCAACTGAGTCACCCAGGTACCCCACATTAGTTTCTTTTTAAAGCTCCTAGAAGATACCTGACAAATACTAAACACTATATAAATGCTATTAAGTAAATAATAGATAGGTAGATAGATAGATAAATAGACACACACAATTTCTTTCCAAAATAAAATTTTATTGTAATACAGCTACAATAGTTCATTTTCTATGTGATTACTTTCACGCGACAACATCTGAGTTGAATAGTTGCAACAGAGTCCATATGGCCTATAAAGCCTAAAACACTTACTGTCAGGCCTTTCACAGAGAAAATTTGTTGATCCCTGCCTTAAACCAATCCCATGGACTCTCTGTCATATTTTGATCATGAAGCCAATTACAGAAACTAGAAAAAGAGCCATCTCAAATTCTTCCTTTTCTTCCCAATCTCCCCTACTCCACAACTTCTGTCACTATTTTTTTTTTATTGTTTTACTTCTAAGTGTATCTCACTCATACCATTCTCTCTGCTTTTATGACCATCTCCCAGATTTTGGCATCAGCTACCTCCTCATCTACAAAACTAGCCTCTTTACCAGTCTCCTACCTGCAGTGCTGTCTTTTCACAATCCATCCCTTGCACAGATGGAGTCAACTTTCTAGCACCCAAATCTGCTATTTTCACTCCTTTGACCAAATCTAAAACTTATTTTCTCCTTCACTTAGGACTGTGGATCTTTAGGCAACATCAGCATCCCCTGGGAACTTGTTAAAAATGCAAAATCTCAAGCCATACCCCAGACCTATTGAATCAAAAGCACTTGAGTGCAGCCCAGAAATCTGTGTTTTAGTGATCCCTGCAGGTAATTCGGATGCACATTCAAGTGTGAAATCATTAGAACCACCTATCCTAGAGGACAAAAATTAAAATTCCTTGAAAGGACCATTTAAATCCTACCATGGTCTGATCCCTGCACAATCTGCTTCCCATTTATTCCCTCCTTACATCTAGCTCCTTCAACCAACAAATGAGTAATTGAGACCCCAGAAGTTAATTATTTTGCCTCAGCTGACTAGCCTAGTGAATGACAGAGGATGGGTTGAACTAGACTAACCCAGGGTCTTTTTGGACCTCACCCTACTGCCTTTTAAAATATATTTACTATACTTTTACATTCAAAATCCATCCATAATAACAGTTATTTTATTGATCTTCGTTGTTGTTAGTCTGTTCCCCTCCTAGACTATAAACTCCAAGAAGGTAAGAATTAGTCTGTCCCTTGTAAATATCAACAAACCTTGACTCTATACTGCCATCTGGTGACATGAAATAGCAATTCCAAGGAGAATCTCAAACATGAACCCCATAACTTCTTCCTATAGAGCTTGGAGGCTAAGGCAAGAGTTCTGAGGTTACTTTCCTCAAAGTCAGATAACTGAATAAACATCCTCTGGCTATTAGACCTTGAGGAAATTACTTAGTGTTTAACTTCCTTAGATTCCTTATCTATAAAACTATGTTGCTAAAACCTTCCTCATAGAATTGCAATGAAAATTAGCAAGTGTCGGGGCACCTGGGTGGCTCAGTCGTTAAGCGGCTGCCTTTGGCTTAGGTCATGATCCCAAGGTCCTGGAATCGAGCCCCGCATCGGGCTCCCTGCTCCGCGGGAAGCCTGCTTCTCCCTCTCCCACGCCCCCTGCTTGTGTTCCCTCTCTCGCTGTCTCTCTCTCTGTCAAATAAATAAAATCTTAAAAAAAAAGAATTAGTAAGTGTCAGATACTAATATTATAATTATTAATATTATTATAAAGGACTTAGCTAGGTAGTTGACATAAATAAAAAGTGATATTCCCTTACTCAGATATTTTATAATGTAGTTGGGTAAATAAAACAGTGTTAGGAAAATATTAAACATACAAGCTCTAAGTGCTAAGGGAGTTCCTATGGTGTTAAGCATGAACATGAAGGAGGTGAAATCTGAATTGTGTAAAGATTTATAACTGGTATGTGGCTTTGAAGTGAGAAAGCCTCTCAGAGGGAGAATTTTTTCCTGCAAATCTTTGTGCAGATTGAAAGTAATACCTGTAAAAGACTAATAAAAACACAATATAAGTGCATACCTTCCTTATTATCACAAAGTCAGGATGACGATATAATTTTAATTTAATGCTTAATCATACAAGCCCAGATCTCATTATCCAAACAAAACTAACACATTTCTCAAAAATAGTTTATTATAAATTTTGTTGTTGTTGCTGTTGTTTTTTAATGCACTCAAAATTTATTCAATTAATAGCTGTGTTTTACTAATAAAGATATGTTTAAATTAGATGGCTTCATAAATGTTAATTATTCATTTTCACCTTAAAGAGAAATCTATGATTTTGGTGTTCTTGCTTATTATAAAAACAAAAAATATATTTATTTATACATCTCTTCTCTATGCTAAGGAAACAACATCCTCCCATGTGTTTATTCAGTAGGTGGACGTAAGTATCAACTACATGTTATAAATTGCCAATTCATACCAGATATAGAAAATAGAGAATTTAAGTTAAAGTGTCCAGTTATCAATCCAATCATTGGAATAGGATGAATATATATAATATAAACATATATAAATCTTGTATATATATATATAAATCTTCCAAAAGATAAAATGTGATTATCCTAGCCAGCGTGAAACTACAGTACATGGTACGTAAAGTTCTTATTCCAAAACTCCCAATATTTTATATTCAAATTTTTGTCCTCAGTCCCTACAGTAACTGTCAACATAAAACCACTACTTTGTATCCTTACTTTATTCTAAACTTTCTTGTTTTGCTTTTTTGGCACAGGAGAGGTCATATGCACCCCCATGTTCATTGCAGCACTGTTTATAATAGCAGAGATATGGAAGCAGTCTAAGTGTCTATCAGTGGATGAATGGATAAACAAAATTTGGTAAATATCAACATATATATATAATATTTAATCATAAAAAAGGAAGGAAATCTTGTTATTTGCAACAGTATGTATGGACCTTGAGGACATTACACTAAGAGAAATAAGTCAAACAAAGAAATACAAATGCCGTATGATCTCACTTACATGTGGAATCTTAAAAACAAAACCAAACAACAACAACAAAACACTGAACTTACAGATACGAGAACAAATCACTGGTTGCCAGAGGGAAGAGGTGGGGTTTGGTTGAAATTGATGAAGGGGGTCAAAAGGTACAAACTACTAGCAATAAAATAATTAAGCTATGGGAATGTAATGTACAGTATGGGTGATTATAGTTATTAACACTCTATTCCATATTTAAAAGTTGCCAAGAGAGTAGATTTTTAATTTTTTTTAATTTTTATTTTTTAAAGATTTTATTTATTTATTGAGGAGAGAGAGAGAGTGAGCTAGAGTGCACAAGTGGGGGGCAGGGGCAGAGGGCAAAGCAGACTCCCCGCTGAGCAGGGAGCCTGACGCAGGGCTAGATCCCAGGACCCCGGGATCACGACCTGAGCCGAAGGCAGACGCTTAACTGACTGAGCCACCCAGGTGCCCTTAGATTTTTTTAAATAACAAATAAATAATAAAACCATACAAGAAATACTATATCTTAATTTTCATTGGGGTTTAGTGATACTTTCCTTCTTGGAAAGGCTTATGTTCATCTGTTTCTGGCAAATAAGATCATATGACTTTCTAACAACAACAACAACAACAAAACCCAAGGTTATTAAATACAGATAAATATTTATGTATAGAAATATGCATTAAAATTATTGATGATAGTATAGAAAGGAACTAAAATCAAACTTTCCAATAATAGATGAATAGTTGAGGACATTTTGTTAGTCACATGTGCTGTGAAAATACTTAGTTATTAAGAAGAGATTCATAAGGCACCAATGATAATGGGAGAATGCTAAGTGTAAAAGGGAAGATACAAAATTTAAAAAATGAAATGTGACATTAAATTTGAAGAGATACAAAACTTTCTTGGGGCCCCTGGGTGGCTCAGTCGGTTAAGTGTCAGACTCTTGGTGTCAGTTCAGGTCTTGGTCTCGGGGTTGTGAGTTCAAGCCCCATATTGGGTTCCACGCTAGGCGTGGAGCCTACTTTAAAAAAAAAAAAAAGCTTTCTTAATTTAGAAAATAGTGAAGTATGGACTGGAGGGTTGGTCATGATCATTGGGAACCTGGTGTTGCCTTTGATGAAATTTATTACTCTGAACCAGCTTACTTCATTTTCCTGAGCTTCAGCTTCCTCATAGAAAATGAAAACAACCATCTTGTTAGATGGGTCTAATAATTAGGGAAAAAAAGTGACAACTAAATGGCACATAGTAGTTCAATAAACAATAATAGTTTTATTTGTTACTATGATATTCAACATCTCTGTTGAAACAACTACAAAGAAAATGTCAAGATGTTTGTTGCTCTGGGAGCTGGGAAAATGGGTGTACATTTGAGAGTAGGTTTGATAGTCTAGTCATCTGAATACATCTGACTACATCTGAATTTATTGATAGATCAACCATATTGCTCTTCTTTAGAGCTGTGATTCACATTTTTATCGGCATTTTTCTTTAAACAAATTGCTATGATATAGAAAAGTGTAATGTTAATCCCAATATGAATTATTTAAATAGGAGATTATGTATTCGAAAAGGACTAAAAAAAAGTAATGAAACCTACATTTCAACAAAAGGAGGTTAGGAAAATGATATGATTTCAACAACTGTTACTTTTTTTTTTTAAAGATTTATTTATTTATTTGAGAGAAAGAGACAGAGACAGAGAACAGGGGGGAGGGACAGAGGGAGAAGAGAAAGAAAATACCAAGCTGACTCCCTGCTAGCATGGAGCCTGACGTGGGTTCAATCTCACAACTCCTAGATCATGACCCGAGCTGAAATCAAGAGTTGGACACTTAACTGACTCAACCACCCAGGAACCCCATCAACTATTACTTTTTAAAATTTTATTTACTTAAGCATATAAACACATAGCACTGATTATATGTGAGACACTCTTTCAAGAACTTTTCATGTATTTACACGTTTAATATATTATATATATTATATATATTTTGTCACCATTTTTACTGTAATTCTACCCTGGTAATAAAATAGTCAATATATTCCTGCATCTTTTTAAACATTTTCTCCCCTAGCAGTGGAAGTGTTACTTCACTGAAGCAGATAAACAGGATGGATAATGATTATTATATGCTCAGTGATCCTTATAATGGGGAAAAGTAGAATGTTCTCTGATCATCCTCAAAATTGGAAACGGACTGAATTTTATTTAGGAAATAGCAAGGTCTCACTACAGGTAACATTCTCTAAAGGTATAAAAGGCTAGAATATCTGCCCTGAAGCCTCTATGTTAAATCAGATCCATACAGTAAAAACTTCCTTATTTTACGCAGATTGTAGGGGCCTCATATAAATCACCTTTCAAGTTAAGTAAAGATGTCCAGAAAATCTCCCCACCACCAAATAAATTACAGTAATCTCTCCTGATCCAGGGAGGAGACATCCCAAGTAGATGCCTGAAACCTGGGATAGTACCAAACCCTATATATATACCATGTGTTTTCCTATACACACATATCTATGATACATATATCTATGATAAAGTCAAATTTATCAATTAGGCACAGTAATAGATTAACAATGATAATTAATAATAAAATAGAACAACTATAGTAGTATACTATCATAAAATTTATGTAAATGTGATATCTCTCTCTGTCTCAAAATATCATACTATACTTACCCTTGTACTTGTGATGATGTGAGATGATAAAATGTCTATGTGATGAGATGAAGTGAAGAGAATGACATAGGCATTGTAACACAGTGTTAGGCTACCATTGACCTTCTAATGATAGTTCAGAAGGAGGACCTTTTTCTTCTGGACCATGGGTGACCGCAGAGAGTGAAAGCATGGAGGATACTGTACATTGAATGTTTTACTTCCTTTCTATATATATGAAAATGTCAGAAGAGCTAGAAAGTATCATTTTTATTTCCATTCTGTCACTTTGCTAGGGCTCATGTCAATGTGGGCAAATCAGATAGTTAGGAAATGAAAATACATTGATCCTATTTTGAGGAGGGGAATGTTGTAATACATAAACCCAGGCCATTTTTCATGGTCCAATTCATTTAAATTACTCTAAACATAAAAATTACAGTTCCTAAAAAATACCAGTCTGGGGCACAAAAATATGTATTTTTTAATTTTTGCATTTATAAAAATTAAAACCAATCCTTTGTTTGTCATCAACATACAGTGTTTATGACTAGATACTCTCTCGTGCTGAATAAGGTTTTTAGAAAAGAGCATTTTTTTCTTATTATACTAGTGGCCCATTCCTGGTCAGAATCATGATTTCCTGCTTCATTTCAATTTAGTTAAATCCAATATATTTACTGAATGCCTATTAAGCACAAAAGTGACCAAGCTGTATTTTCTCCCCTTAATGTCCTCATGTTGTACAGATTTGTAAGTTGAAAAGAGCAAAAAAATTATGGGTGATAGAAAAGGATTAACATGATTGCTCACATAATACATGGTGTATAGAAACTCCCACATGACAAAGAAGGATCTCTTATATAAGAAAATTGAAACAGAAATTGAAAGTACCTGGGAAGGAAACTAGATTCAATCAGACTCTGTCAGAGAGAAGGCACAGAAAATTTTACAGATGAGGATATTTGGGTAGAAGAAATAGTATCGATAGAGAATGAAGGTCAAGTATTGAAGAAAGAAAAGGGTAACAGTGGAATTTATGGACCACAGAGATGAGCATTTTTAGTCACATCTAGGTGTAAAGAATATAGCACAAATTTAAAATAAGGCTTGAAGTGAGGTCCATAAGACCAGAAATGCTAATGAATTTCTGGAAGTGAAGATCTGTCTACTCTACACTGAAAGAGGGAGAAAAGGAGAAAATGTATCCTCTAGGGAACAGCTGTCATCTGAGCATCAGATGTCTCAAGTAAAAATATGTTAATGATAAGGAAACATTATTTACATTGGAATGAGATTCTCACAGGTTATGGTACACATTATAAAGGGGAAGCCTCCATCAAGAGGTATAAAAGGATGAGCTGATGTTACACCAAATGGCCATACTCTCCAGGGGAAAAAATAAAAAGGAAAAAGAAATGTAAGACTCAGAATTAAGAACGTTTGGCAAGAATTGAGTAGAAGTAATGAAATCACAAAGCCAGGATGGAGATTACTGTTGAACCAAAGCGTGGAATACATGGGGAGAGGTGGCACACATGCTCATGTGAACTAAATTCTCTTAAAATAAGAGATGCTCCTTTTTTTTTTTTTTTTATACACCATTCTTTCTCCTCCCAATAGAGTTCACAGATCATTTGAGGGAAAGACCAATGTGTCCTTGATGTTCTCATCTAATTTTCTATCACAACCAGGTGATAGATTCTAAATCTGAAGACCATCTACAACTTCCCACAGTATCCTTTATTGATACAAGCAGTGACTAAAAATGTGGGGCCTTTGTATAAAACCCTTAATTTCTAAGATTTCTTTATTGCTGTGTGAAAGAAATGACAAGGGAAAGAAAAAAAAAATATTCTGAACTAATTAAAATAAACGCTGGAACCACTTCCACAACACAATATAGATGAAATATTAATACTCTAACTTACAGAAGTTATTTTACAGTTCAAATATTATATGATTAAGGTGAAAATACTTTCTGGGTAGTTAATTCACTACCAGCACTTACCCTGGGGCTGACGGCTGGGATGGTATATCTGAAGGTCAAATGGCTGTGCACTTGTCTTCTGAATCACGCTGACATTCTGCCCAGTCCACTTATTGGCTTTTGACAATGTGTTGGTCCTCCAGTCCGTCCAATAGACCTCACTCCCATATAAAGACACAGCAAAAGGATGGGAAAGGTATTCGTGACCACGGATGATTTCTATCATGGCTGTTCCATCATAGAGGGCTGAATAAATAGCATCTGACCTACAGAAAGGTAAATACATCAAGTTTATCAGAACTTATTCAAATAGTCCAGTGGTGTTATCATATTACTTAGATAAATGCCGGAGAAAAATTTTTTTAAAAAATATTTTATGCGTCTGTATCTGATTTGTAGAAAGAAAGAAAGAAAAAAAAAAGCCCGTCATAACAAAAATCACCACCATCATAATGAAAACAAACAAAAATCACCACCAATTTCAATGTGTGTATATATGTATGTTAGGGTATCTTTTGCATTTACAAATACTATCCAAGAAAGGTAACAGAAAATACAGAAGAAAAAGATCATTTTTTTAAACCTGGCATCTGTCCAAACTATCCTTTTTTCAAAGTGGTCCACAGTTAGTCCATTAGGCCAAGCTCCAGTTTTCATGTCTTTGTAGATGGTTTTTCTTCCAGCACCACTCATGGAGGCAGATTCAATGCGAGGAAAATTGGCATCCCAATCTGTCCAGAAAAGAATTCTGAAGAAAAATAAATAACGTTATTGTTTCAGCCATTCAGCTCACAAATATTTATTGAGTGCCTACTATATGCTAGACACTGGCAGATAAACAGTCTCAAAAGAAACAGATGTATTGTCTGCCCACGTGGAGCTCAGAGGCCAGTGGAGAAGACAGAGTAAATAAATACATGAATATATAATTGTAGTTTCTAAAATATGCTGCAGAAAATAGCAGGTAAGTGATCTACTTAGAGAAGGTGATCAGGGGAAAAAAAAAGAGGACTTTGAGGAGGCTGTATTTACACTGAATCTAAAAGATAAGGAGAACGGTATAAAGAGCATGACAAGCAAAATAAACAGCAGATATGAAAGCCCTAATGGGGGAGTGGGGGAGTGGGTGATTTGAGGAACAGAAATAAGACCAATGTGGTGAGTAAGGAGGAAAAAGAAGACGATGGATTTGAAGAGTCCGACCTAATGGGTTTTGTAGGCTAAGGCGATTATTTGGGTTTTCATTCCAAGGGAATAGGAAGCACATTTAAGCAGGGGTGAAACATGGTATCATATGCAAGTGGATGATAATGAGGCACGAGTATGGCTTATCAGGTGGTTATTTTAAAGGAAAAGCCAAGGATGACAGTGGTTTGGAGTATGGTAGTGGCAGGGAAGGTAAGTGATGGATTCAAGGTATATTTGGAAGTGGAATTGCCAGGACTATCTGATGACTGAATATAGGGAAATGAGGTCGAGAACGAATCATAGCTGACTGTGTTTCTTGTTTCAGCGAAGTCAGAGTAAGGGCAAGGGAGAGGCTGTGCAAGGAATCCATGAGTGAAATGGGGAAAATGGAAGAGGAACAGATTCTAAGACCTGGGAATTGAGTGTGGATGGGTGCGAAGAGCAATCAAAAGTTTACTTTCGAATTTTTTTTTTCTTATCTTAAGATTTCAAGACATCCAAAAGGAGGTGTTCAGGAAGCTGTGTGTATGCCAGGGTGAAGTTCAGAGAAGAAGGCAGGGCTGGGGACGTGAATTTGGAAGTCATCAGTATGGAGATGATATTTAGATTCACAGCAATGAAATAGATCATATGACAGAGGATACAGAGGGAAAACAGAGGAAATCGTTATACTTTGATATATACAAACATGCAATTGTTAAATACCATTTTTCATATACTAAAGATCATTAGCTTCTTTTTTTAAACTGAATACTATTTGAGACTCTACAAATTCATGGTGAACAATCAGTTCCATACAATGGGCATCAAGTGCCTTGTGTCCTGCATTTGATTTTTACGGCTATTAAGCAATGGATGTTTTATGTTCAACTGACAGTGGTTTAAACTGCTGATGCATGTTTCTATAGTATATTTAATACAGATACACAATAACTCCACAATCATAACAACTGGCTATATTTTTTAAGTGCTTACTATATGTTAAATACTATTTTCAGTGCTTTATAGATTATCTCATTTAATCAGTCATGAGGCTATGGCTAAAGTTATCTATGTTTTAGAGATGGGAGAACAAGCTTAGAGAAGTTAAATTACTTGGGTTACACAGCTAGCAAGTGGCAGAGGGAGATGAGAAACTGGGCAGCCTAACTTCTGCTCTGATGCTTTGAACATCGAATTCTTTAATGTCATGTCACTAAATAAAATAGCAAATGGAAAACATCTGGCAGAGGGATAGGAGCACATCTGCTATTCAATAAATGGTAGCTGCCTTCTCTACTTTCATAGCAGAACCCAATGAGTAGCATGGTGATTTGGGAAGGGAGAACGCACAGGACTGGAGAGAGAGTGACAGTCCAGTAAATTTTCCTATTATCAGCTCTGTCGACATTTTGGTGAGAAATGGTAAAGTTACTGGGAAAAAATACCTTTGTTCTTCATTATAATCATATATCATTTTGCTATTTTTCCTCCTTCTATATTTTGAATGATCCTTAAGTATATGAATGTGGTAGATAAGCTTAGAAAATGAAATAACCCTCCGGAAAAAAATTCAAAATACAATTGAAGCTATCTTCTTTTTTTTAAATATTAACTTTATGTAAGGAGATATGGAGTGATGTAAACTAAGTATTTGTCATGACTTGGATTTTTGAGAAGTATTTAGTCTGTTTTAGGACAGAGGAATTTGAAATATGAAATGAATAAAAGACAATTCGATACATTATATAATAAATTTAGTAAGTATGTGTGTTAAAAGACTATGGTGAAGAGAGAAGGAAGATGTAAATGTTCTTGGTAAGAGTGGCAGCTCATAAACAACTCTGAAGCCCTGGACAGCCTCAAAAGGTTATTAAATAATGGTGCCAAGGGGCGCCTGGGTGGCTCAGTCGTTAAGCGTCTGCCTTCGGCTCAGGTCATGATCCCGGGGTCCTGGGATCGAGCCCCGCATCGGGCTCCCTGCTCCGCGGGAAGCCTGCTTCTCCCTCTCCCACTCCCCCTGCTTGTGTTCCCTCTCTCGCTATGTTTCTCTCTGTCAAATAAATAAAATCTTAAAAAAAATTAAAAATAAATAAATAAATAAATAAATAATGGTGCCAATATATGTTTCTGTGTCAGACAAACTTGGGATGAAGACTAATATCTGTCATTTCCTCCAGCATATTTAATCTCAGACTCCATTTTCTCATTTTTAAGTAAAAACTCTAACTGTACACACTTATCAGGAGCATTTGATGAGGTAAGGGACATAAACAATTCAGCGTAAAGGATGACTAGCACACAGAAAAGATTTGTGCTTGCACGAGCATGCCACACACACATAGTCATAGAGATGATTTTTTAAATGCAAAATTTCAAACTATTTTCTAACTGTTGAAGAAATGGAGACAGAAAGAGAATTAATACTAATGTCAATGTTCAAATGTCACACCAGCATGTATGCGAAGGTAGATTAGTTTTATAAGTCAAAGCCACAAGAAAAGGATTCAGAGGAGTAGGTCATAAGATTGGGTTTATCTCAAAGAATGTCTCTCAAAATCTGAGTTTATGTTAAAAAAAAAAAAGTTTTAGTTTCATGGGCAGCTTTAGGATATTCCTGGCCCTGGTATGGGATCATATCCACAAAAACAATATCCAGAGTATTCATTGTTTAATTACCAATATTTGAATAAATAAAGTAAACTGCTGAGAAGGGATAAAACTAAGTAATATATCAGGGATAATGTATTGATAATTGTTGAAGCTGGGTAATGAATATGAGGAAGATTATTATATAATTCATTCTACTTTGTGTATTTAAAAATTTCTATAATAAAAGTTTAAAAGTGTATCTAACTCAAAATTAACATAATATGTAAATTTTTAAGAATATTAAAAATACCAGAGGACATTTATAAAATTTTATGGCTAGAAATCTTTTTTTCTGCAAAGACTAATTTTTAAGATTAGATTGTTTTATATGAGAAAAAAAAACTATCTGGAAATTTCAACATGTATATACACATATGCTTATTACTTATAAGTTACCTAGTATACAATATGTTGCCATAAAGAGCAAACAGAACAAAGATTAATTAATATAAAGCTGGTAGGCTATTCAGTTAAGTAGTTAAATGTCTTTAAAACAATGAATGAAATGAATTATGTGTCTCACTACAAATTTAATTTTGGATGCACATATCTTTTCACTGACAGTAGGTTGTTGTCAGCTTCCCTTTATACTTAGGATTTAAAAAATAAGATTTAAAATAGAAACAAGACCGACATAGCATCAATCAAATTTATGTGGTATCTTGACAGACAAGGTAGAGTAGAGAAATTTGCAAGTTTAAAAAAGATTAGGAAAAATAATCACTGAAAACAAACAATGAATTTGAGAATGATAACTAGTCTGAGTATCGTGTTGATAAGCTACCACGTGATCCAGGCAAGGCTGTAATTCACACTCTGGACTGATGACCCAAAGACTTCTGAGCATTGTCTTCTGCCTGAATAACAAGTGGAAAACTGGTGCCTCTCTTGGAACTTTCTACCTAGTTCTGCCTTATGTGGTTGTGGAAATTCCAACACACATATCAGTAACGCTACAATTCTGCATTTTCTCTATATTGTAGGTTTACCAGAAGTGGGCACTGTAGACTTTCAAGGATGTGTTTCCAGTGGACCATAAAAGTATGGCTTGGGATAATTTGAGAAATTCTAAAATAAGTGATTCCTTCATTTCTTCACTAAACATAGCAGCATTAAGCTGTTTCTTCTGTAGTGCTCACAATGGTCCTAATCTTTCATCAATTCAAGTGGGGAAATTTCCAATACTTTTTATAAAATAACATGTTCTAGAATTAGCTCCCCTAAAAGTGTTCTTAACTTCACCATAAGTCAGTTTACAATCAATTTAAAAAGTTGATTTCAAGGATCATTGTTTCATAAAATTCTAGGCACTCTTTTGTATACTCTGTAATGTATTTTAAAAGAATCATTTTCCCCTTATTACTTTCTTTTTATGGTTAAAATGTATTAGCATTTCAATGATTGCATTATTTCTTGAAATACACAAAGACTGAATATCTCTTCTTACAGGACGTATGGAAATATTCAGCCACAATTGCTTTTAAAAAAAGAGACTACAGTCTACTGATTCTACAGTTCCTGCATTCATGGGTTAGTCTGTATCAGGATTAAATTGGGTCAATGGACCATGAACAACTTGTATCATTACAGGCATGAAAGGGCCATTATCATCTATCAGGTCAAGCTGCAGAAGGTGAAAATAAATGATCTTGGCAAAAAAAAAAAAAAAAAAAGAGGATACTTATCCACAATCTCTAGGTCTTCTAAAAGCAACGTCTTTATTAGTTTCATTCAGGAACAGTCCCAGATAAAATTAAAATTTTATTTAGATGTTTCACTAATCTTCACAATTACTGTATCTGCTTTCACAAATTGCAATGGCTATAGCAGAGTCCAGTTATTATGAGAAATGAAATCGAAACGCCAGCAATGGAGCAGGAAGACACCATGCAGCTGTACGAGTACAAAGACAATGAAAGTTCAAGAACTGAAGTGAGTGCCCTGTAGATGGGGAACTCCCTGGTGCTTCTTACTCCCTAATACTTAGCTTGAGGTTCAGAGGAGATTCATGGACTCGTTCAGGTCACCTTAGCAATAAGTGTATTCCCTTAAAACGGAATGAGAGAAAAATGGCTCCTCCCTAAGACTCCCATTTACCGTCTTGGAATAACTTGTCACTTGGGATATTGGGTCAAAACCCAGAATACTAAAGGGATGCGGCATCATGGCAAATATGTTTTATAATGTAAAGTGAAGCCCTGTGGCTTTCATGCCAGGGAAGCAAAGTAGTTGGTTAAAAACATTTGTTTTTTGGCATCTGTAAAAAAAGGTCACAGAGGACCTTCATAGCTGAAGGAAACTCACATGATGTAAACATGTTTTAGTGGTCTAATGCTATAGCCCGATTTTTTTTGTTGTTGTTGTAATTGTTTTTGTTTTTCTTCAGCTGTGCTGAGGGAGTAAAGTGGCTGGCTACAAACTTGTTCATTCACTTGTTATTGTAAACAAAGTTTATAATATTACCCACTAGCTGTCTTTTACTCTATACTTCACTCTTTCAGGTTTATCCTTGAGTTTTGTAAGTTACATGTTAGCAAAAAGTCTATGCATATGCATGCATTAATTTATTTAACAAACATTTATTCAGCACAATTATATATGCCAAGAGCAGGGGAGGATTTCATAGACATGGAAGCATGTCTTGCCATTAGAGAGCTGATGATGTAGTAGGAAAGCTAACAGTATTTTCAGAAACCATAATTCTAAAAAAATTACCCAGTAGATATATCCAAAAATACATATTTTTAAAAGAAGTTCAAGTGTTTTGGAGCTCTTATCAATTTTGACTCACAGCTTCTTTGTATTTCTTGAATTATTTGAGAAATAGGGAGAAAATTTATGTTCCGATTTGAATAGATACCACTAAGGCATTAAGCGGAGTTTAAGTCAAATTAAATTTTTTTTCAGTGTTGCTTTTCTTGCACTTAGCTTTGCAGTTCACTGCGTGTGTGTTTGCATGTATTTTTACTATGCTCTCAGTCAACCTCTCAATTTCTTCCTAGAGTTGAACTAGTACTGCCTTCTGAACTTTGATTATTTATACCAAAAATGATTTTATAAGTATATTTCTTCAATCATTTTTCAAGAAAAAAATTATTACCACTATACTTATTTTAATCAGCTGTACAATTTCATAGTTGCAATTAGTAATGGACGGTATCAACTTTCTCAGAAGCATTATTAGGTTTTCCCACTCAGAGGCTAGCTTCCTATACTAACTTTCAACTCTTAGAGGGTATATTACTTCTGAAGATTTTATATCACTGGGATAGTATCTGATATTTTCACTTAAATAGTATTTGTGGGTGGTGTGTTGGCGTGTCTATTTTTTTTTCCCCTCCTCTCAGGTTGGACATTCTGCAAACTAAGTGAGATAAATAATTTTATCCTAAATATTGTCAGTTCAAGGCTATAGAAAATAAAGTTTCAACTCCCAGATTTACTGCTTTGTTTGGTCAGACTATTTTCAAAGCTTTCATATGCCCGTTTTGTCCTTTTTGTTGTGTCTTGTTTCTCTCTGTGTGTGCCATCTGTAATTTGAAAGCACTCACAGCTTTTCTACCATGTTGGTGTACAAGCTAAAACCACAACTTTCTCCAAAATATCACTTTCCCTTACACAGAAAGTTTCTCCTGTGTATAAGGTGCTGGTACAACTTAGATAGGTTTAATAGGTGAAAATTTCAAACTGATATTTGTTACATGGAGGGTAAAAGCCCTGTTGATGATGAACTTTTATGGGAAGTAAAGGGTCAGGATCAGCAAGTTACTTGTAATCTCAGGAATAGTCTGTTTTAAAAAAGGAATTTCTCATTAAACATATCTCTTGCTGGTGAACTGTTATCATAGGAATTAATGAATGAAATGGGCAAAGTGTAAACTGTATAAATGAGAGCTAAAAGATACAGCTAGATCTCTATTTTTTTTTTTTTCAAAAGTAGCCAGAAATCCAGCACTGTATACAAAATGTCTCAATATTTTAAGTTTGGGAAAGTAATTCAAATAAATTTAAAACACTGTAGAGGTAAAGCAAACGTATTAATGAGAGTTGCCAGTTTGGAACCTTGCTCTAGGCAACCTGCTTTGGCCCTTTAATTTCTGTGTGTGAATTGAGGAAAAGAAGAACAAACTTCCCAATCTATTGATTTCTGAGCTCCGGCATAAGCCAGAGCACCAGCCAGAAATATGTGGTCAGGAAGCCGACTTAAACACAGGCTCCCTTTTCTCTCTTCTGCATTTCATTAAACCCCCTCCTGGCTGATTCCCCTCCCTCACTGGTGCTCCCTGGACTTTGTATTACTTGAAGATACAGAGACAAAATAAATAAATAAATACATAAATAAATAAATAAAAATAAAAATAAATTTAAAAAGATTCTGATCTACTAACCTTTAGCCTTGACAATGGCTTTAGATTTACAAAATAATTAACAAGGATTAAATAATTACAGTAATAACATAGTATTCTCATCAATATCACTTACATACTATCTTCCACATATTTACCATCTCCTCAAAAACAACCAAATGATAAAGCTATTATCCCTGATTTACAAAAGAAAAAACTGAAATTTAAGGGACGATAATAGAGTTGAGTAGGTTCTCCAGAGAATAAGCGAGTGAGTAGAAATTGGAGCCCTCGTTTTTCAGCGTCTCTCTTCTGCTCTTTCGCAGAGGAACATCCAGGGGAACACCAGAGGCAATAACCTGAGTTACTCAACATTTGACCTTGTTTTCAAGAATCATGTACCTTGTCTTCAAGAATCATGTACCTTGTCTTTCCAACACCCCAAATAGTCAGTGTCTCATCACTGGACTCCTTCAAGCTTATACTAATTTCCTTTTAAACTGACTCCAAGTACTTACAAAATACATAAGAGGTGGTGCGGTTAACATCTGTGACTATTTGGACCAGAGACTGGCCCTGTGGTTTGCAACCATTAGAAACAATTATAGCATCTCTTTGGCAGGTCAAAGAGAAATTCATTAAATTACTGCTTCAAAATTGAGTTGCAATGGCTTCCAATAGGGTATAATGCCCATATTTAGAAAGAAGATATTTCTATCCTCTGAAAGTACCTATGTAAGCAATCTTATAACCAGATTCATGCTAATAAACTTAAACTGGTCTATATATATATAATTATATATACACACACACAGACAAACATATACATAATTATACATATATACACATATATGTACATGCACAAGATAAGCAATCTGACTCAGAATTTCTGAGATAATTGAATTAAATATTCATTTAAAAGATAATTTTTTATGTCAAAGTGAATCTGTAGAAGTCAAACTTCTTTACCCATATCTTGGGTCCAAAGCAATGGCCCTGGGGTGTTCCATGGCTCCGGCTATTAGTGTAGTTCTTAAAGAACCATCTAGTTTGGCCACTTCAATTTGGTCCAGATTGCTGTCTATCCAGTATATGTTGCCTGCTATCCAGTCGACTGTCAGTCCTTCTGGGGTAGCCAGGCCATGCTCCACAACCACTTCTATTGCACTGACCCCTACAAAAAAAAGGAAACCAATACTTGTACCCATTCAAGAAACGTATTACACACACACACACACACACACACACACACACACACACACACACAAAGGCTTACTTAACAGCAGTACAGAGTTTTTAAGCAATATATTGAGTTTGAAAGATATAGTGCAAATATGTTACCTGGCACGATGGAAACTAAGAAGACTCCAAATTTAGAATTACTGATCTTTCCTACCAGAAATTTTTAAATTCTTAAGCCCTTTTAGTGACAGTGAAGTAGAATTTTTAAATAACTCTTGATGCTAACAACAATGTTTAGGTTTCAAAAAGTTATTTCTTGTTTTGGACTTTTGAAATAGAACACAGGATTTGGGGAACAGGAATGATGGGCTAGTTCAAATGAGTGCAGTTTAGTATCAACACTGATCTTCAGGGGTAGAATAAAGAGCAAATGTCCCCCTGGGCCAACATGCATTATAGCTAGTCAGCAGCACCCTTTTCTGAAGCATGAGAGAGAAGATAACTTTACTGCACTTACCCTTAAGAAAGATAAGCCCCAATCACACTCCCTGCCCCTTCCTGGGCCAGAAGACTTACATGATATAACAAGATAACAAATAAGAGAGGAAGGCATTAGTTTGGTCTAAATAAAAATAAGCAATTTGGTAACGTTCACCAATGATCTATTCATCCACTTCTTAATTTCTTTTGTAATTAAAATAATTATTTTTTTCCTAATAGGATAACCCTTCTTAGTTTATGACATTGCCAGTGTTTTTGTTAGACATTTTTTTCTTTTAAACCCTTAACCATCTAAGCTCAAGGATCTAAATCCATCACTTGAAATCAGTCTCTTGCAATATGCCACAGGACACAAATTCACATGTGATAATTATATCGTGTTTATTACCATTTTTCCAAAATTGCAAAGGTGACTTAAGGAGAAATTCAGATTTTGATAGAAACACCTGGGCTTTGGGATGCTACACAGACACAACATTTTCAGAAGGATTATACATATATTTATCTCAGAGCCTTGCTACTTAAGAAAAGTGTAGATTAGACAAAAGAAATAAGTCAAATTATGATAAAAACATTTAGTTCATATTAGTGGTCTTTGTAACAATTCATTATTTGTTTAAATTTTGCTGAAAGATGGTAACAAAATAAAAACATTTTAACTCACAAACATATGTCTACTAGTATGTGGAAAGCAGTAGTTATTTCTTATAAATATTTTTCTTCACCAAATGTCCATGGAAAAGCTCATAATTTGAAAATGGTACGCATAGCGCAGGCTTGTGCCATTCATTCCCCTCCCTCAACAGATCTTCACACATATACTTGACATCCCTGGTTTTACATACATGAGGGAGAAGATAAAGAATGAAAGTGCAAAGATTAATCTAAATCCCATCTGATTACAGCATATTTTTCTAGAATTTTCAATTAAAAATTACCTCCACTTTCAGAAAGCTTGCCCCGGTATATTCTGTCTTCTACAACATCTGTCCAATAAAGTAAACTTTGATTGAAGTGAAAATCAAGCGCTATTGTGTTTCTCAACCCAGGAACAAGTAGACTATAGTCTCTTTTATGAAGATCAATCCTTCTGATCTCATGGCGAATAGAAAAGATGATGAATGCTTCAAAAGGATCTGAAAATAAATTTATTTTTAATAGGCTTATAAAAATATTTATATGCTTTCATAATTAGAGTAAAACACTTGAGGTCAAGCCCAATTATTTACAAGCATAATTTATTATATAATTCTGTTATTATAGGAGCAATTTCTTTGAATCTAACATTTAAAAGAAACTTGAAAATTTTAGGTTTATATGTATTCATTAAAATAAGGTATAAATATGTTTTTTTCCCTTGGATTTTTCTACCCTTGATTCTGATTAAAGAATACAGGAATTATTGGAATTCTAAGACAAAATGGGGGTTTTCTATCTTAGTGGAGCTTCAGCTGACAGTCCAAACCTCAGAAACATCAACACAGGTTATTGCTAAGAGTTGACGAAAACGAGTTCTGCTACTCTTAACCCATCACATGTCTACAGCTCCATAAAGGAAAGAGAACCAATAAAAGAGGATTTCTGTGAAGAGAGTTACAGGCTTATAGTTAGAGTGTACTCCCCATAAGAGGGTGGATTATGGCTTTCTCCACAGTCTGAAATTTACTAAAATTACATTATCAATTTGGAAATGTGTCAAGTCCTGTACCAATCACTGTTGGACATATTAAGATGAGTTAGACATGAATTTTACTTGATAAATATACATTTTGAGGGAGGGGACCCAGGCTTACAAAGATTTCCCCCCATTTCCATGTTAGTACCATTCCTCTGGGCTTCCCTTTAGGGAAATTTGTTTTCCTATTTTAAGTCTAGGCACACTCTTTGAATGTGACCGGCCATAATCATCTCTTTCCATGGTGACTGGCTCAAGAGGGGGATGTGAGATCTAAATCAGGTTAATGGGTCTATAAACTTCCAGAGAATATTTCAAGCTGAGGGTAAAGAGTCTCTTTTCTTTTAAGGTCACAGATCTCTAAGCCTAGTAATGCCAGTATCCATGCCCTTGTAGTTTGTATAAGTCTACTTGTGATATTGTAGTAGAAGAGAAAAAAGCCAGAGAGAAGGAAGCAGCAATGACCTGGGGATGTTCAAGTCCACAGGCTAAGGATGTTCAAGTCTGCAGTTGCAATTATCCCTAAGTCTAGTTCCTTCTTTCATATTCCCTATACATTTCCCACACTTCAGATATGTAAGCCAACTCATTTAACTCCAACTCAGTTTGAAATGGGTTTTGGTCAGTTGCAACCACGTTTACTGTTCTTCTTAATCTCCATCCCTCAGAGAGGTCTTTCCAGGTCAGTTTCCCAATAAAGGCCATTTTTATTATTTTACATCTCCACAACCTATTTATTCTCTTTGAAGTGTATTTTAAAATCGCTATTTATTTGTTTGTCATCTACCTTCCTCACTGGTTTATATGCTTTCTTAAAACAGGGATCTTGTCTGGCTACCTCATTATGATGGCCCTAATACCAAGCACTGGGGAGGACATAATACATACCAGGTCTTAGTTATAGAACAGTGCTAACCTAAGATGCCTGCTGTTGGGGTAGGGAAATCACTGGCCTTTTTTTTTTTTCACTGTACATGAATCTACTTCAGTAAGTTCTGCCTAGGACATTAAGTAAATGTGTTTCGAATGAACAAATGTGAAACTGATTCCATCTTAAGAAAGTAGCTTATAGCGAGCCGGGGACAGAGCCCTGCAATGATCAGCAGAGCCACCTACGGCAGGTGAATACATAGTATAAGTAAGCCCAACCAAGGCCACAAGAACTAGTCCAAAGGCCTGAGAACTTGTGAACAATAATTTTGTATATTGTTGCGATCTTATAGGTATTGTGGTTATTTATTGCACAGTATTATGGTGTTTATTACAAACATTACTGTGCCAGTAGCTAATGATATAAAACACCAAACGTGTATCAAACAACTAGCACCAAACAGCTCCCAATAGAACAAATACTCATAAAATTTTAAACCAAGAATTTAGCATTTTTGAAGTAAAGAAAATGGTTCTATTGGATGTACAGTTATTTAAAAGGGAGAATACCTAATTTTGGATCAGGATCCCTTGTGCGAATCTGCTCTATGAAACAACAGCTTGCCTTTGAAAATTTCCTTATTTTTTCAGAAAAGGTTTTTACCTGTAAAATGGATTTAATGATAACCTCCTTTCAATTTAACTTAAACTATCATTACCAGAATCCAATTAAATAATGCATATACATTTGTTTTATAAGCTCAAAGTCATCACAGTGAATACAAATATGGAGGTAACTGTGAGGTGGTCAAAAAGTAACAGATTTGAAGTCACAAAATGAGGATTTAAAACTAGAGCCCTTCTACCGATTGGCTGTGTGCATTTGAGAAGTTTACTTAAACTTTCTGGTCCTCAATACTTTTTTTATTTATAAAATATATAACATACTGAGTTATCAGGATAATTGATAATTAAAAGTGTGGATACTTAATATTTTAAGAAATGTTTAATTATTATTGTAAGTCTTAAATTTCAAAGATTTCTCAAAGGAATAAGCAAAAGAGAAAAGTCTGCAATGATAATACACCAAAAGGAAGTTGGATATTTATTAGCATGTACCAAAGCTAGTGACATTTCAGCTCTGAAGAGCTTCCCCATCCTTTGGCATAGAGCTTGCCCTTAGTTAAGTAGTAAATTAGAGGTGGGCAGCTACTTGCTAGAGCAATTTATACTTAATAGCTACTAAGGAACACAGAGTTTCAAAACCGCAAAGCAATGATGTGCTGCCTCTTCCTTAGAAAATCACGCCAGAAAAAGGAAAAAAAAAAAAAAAAACAGAAAGAAGGAGGGAAAAAAAGAAAAGAAAGAAGAAAGAAAGAAAGAAAGAAAGAAAGAGAGAAAGAAATGCAAGTCCCACTTTCACTAACACTGGAAGACATCTGTTACCAAAACACCAGAGCATTAGAGGATGAATGCCTTCAAAGGATCGACAGTTTCTGAGAGAGGATGCCTATAGCTGTAGATACAAAGAAAATGCTAGCAGAGCACAGTTCTCAAAGGAGGTAGCATAACTAAGGGGCAAATCCAATAATCACTTTTTGGGAAAAGAGGATGGGAATAAACTTGGTCTCAGAAACTTCTCTGGGCCCACTGGCACCGTAAAGACTCATAAGGAGAATCTGAACAAAGAAACAAACAGGCATGTAATACGTTAAGTGAAAGAAGCCAGGTTCAAAACTACAGAGGTGGGACTCCTGGGTGTCTCAACTGGTTAAGCGTCTGCCTTCAGCTCAGATCATGATCCCAGAGTTTTGGGATCGAGTCTTGCATCCGGCTCCTTGCTCAGCAGGGAGTGTGCATCCCCTTCTGCCTGCCTCTCTCACTCTCACTCTCTCTTTCTGACAAATGAAATCTTAAAAAAAAAAAGTCTACAGACAATATTATTCCATTTCTATGACATTTTGGAAAAGGCAAAACAATAGAGACAGAAAACAGAACAGTGGATGCCAGAGACAAAGGGTGGAAAAGGGCTTGATTACAGATTTTTAGACAAAAATCTCTAACCTTCCTACAAACCACCACCAATCAAGAAGACAAAAGGGAAACAGAACAAAAACAAAACAAGAACAAATGCACACTAGCAACAACAATGAAGAAAGATAAGGAATCTGGGAATGAAATTATTTAAAAAATATACAAAGATTATACGAAGAAATTTTAAAACAGTAATGAGAGGAATAAAGACTTTGGAAAGGCATATAATATTATTAGATAGAAACAAAAATAAAAAAAGTAATGTCCCAAAGAACTTGCTTCTGCCTGAATTAATTTATAAATTTCCTGTAAACATGATCGTTTTAGGGTACCTGGAGAAGAAATTAAGTTAGAGAATTTCCTGACTTAATATAAAAAATAATTTCTAGATAGCTTAATAATTTTGATGTAATAAATGACACTATGAAAGTCTTGGAAGTAAACATAGAATAATTATTTTTAGAACTCTAGAATGAAAAAAAGCCTTTGTCCATTTGACACAAAGCATGGAAGACCTAAAGAAAAAAATGATTTTTAATATACGTTAAAAAATTGTAGGAGAAAGAGACAAGTGATAAACTGCATAGAACATTTGCAATATAATAAATGGCTAAATTCTTTAATATATATGAGCTCCTATAAATGGACAAAATACTCAAATAAATAATAGGCAAAGGGTATTAAACAGATAATTCAAAGAAAGGAAAATATAAACAACTTTTAAATTTTAAAAAGTATACAGTTTCTCTCATAAAATGATAAATGCATTTAAAACATGAAAATGTTTGATAAGACACTATATTGATTAAAGTGTAGGCAAAAGACACTCTGAAATATTGATAATCTAAGTATAAACTGTTATAACCTATATAGAGAGCCAATGGGCAATACCCATCACACACACACACACACACACACACACACACACACACACACCCCTTGACCAACTAAGTTTATTTATAAGGAATTACTCTAAAGATACAGTTTTACATATGAAAAATGGCAGATGAGTAAGGAAATGTTATCCAATATTATTTGTAGTAGCAAAAGATTAGAAACAACAGAAATGTTTATGAACAGGTAGCTGGCTAAATAACTTATGGTACAGTCATACAGTACAAGGTTATGAGGCTACATAAATTAATGTGATTGATACAGAGGCACAGATACTGAATAATTCCAAATATTTTGTAAGTTGAAAACAGCAAGATATAAACAGTACACAGTCTATGCTATTATTTATATCAAAAAACAAAATATTTTTCTAGAACTATATGAAGGTAAAGCATAGAATACTTGAAGGCTTAATGAGGGAATGTTGTTACCTCTTCTATGGCAACTGGTGACTGGGGTTCAGAAGTGGGGAGAAAATTTTCACTTTATTTTCAGTTGATACAATTTTTTTAGTACTAACATATATTTTTCTACTAAGATTAACAATTTTTAAGAATAAAAATTCAAACTAGTCATAGAAGGAATTATCATTTCTGCTTCTTAGAAACACTCATAAATAAGATAAAAATTGTTTGGGCATGACATATATGCTGAGCAAGGTAATTCAGTATGACAAATACTGTAAAACATGTTTTGGTTTTTTTTTCCCCTTTCAGGAGAACTCATATTTCTACTACAGCAATATTTAGGAGATCATTTACTGCTCTTACTTTCATGCTCTATTTGAGAAAGTATACTCTCCTAAACCAAAAATTACTGACTTGTTTGTTACAACTGGATGTAGAAAGGAATTCTACAACAGAAGTCCTGGATTCTACTCTTGCCTCTGCTACAAATAAAGAAAAGTCATTAAACTATATAGGTCTTGTCTTGATTTTTAAAATAAAATAATACTTTTGGTGCTATATGATCTAAAATTTCATGTGTGAAGAATCTTGATGAAGCAATATTAATATTAACCAAAATAGGCTTTAAGGCAAATAGCTTTTGTAGAAATAGAAAATTCTCTATTATATGACAAGACAACAGATAAACACAGATAAAACTCTTAAAATGGTGTGTGCCTTCATAATCTAGGCTGAAAATATATAAGGAATTAAATGGAGAAATTGATAAATCCTTAATCATATTGTGAGATATTTACAACAAAATTATAATAACAAGATGATTGAAATAACAAAATAAACAAAAAGCTAAGTCCACCAGAAATATATAGATATCTGTACATCAAAATTGAAGACATGCTCTCTTTAAGCACACACAGAATATGCAATAAAATGGCCATGTTCTAGTCCACAAAGTAAGTCTCAAGAGAAAGCAAATAATCAACCTAATAATGGACACCTGTTCTGAGCACAATGGAATTAAATTAAAAATCAATTATAAAGACTGGTAAGCTCCTCATATGCTTTAACCCTAAAAATAATTGCTAAACATTTTCTTGACCAACAGGACCTCAAACAGGAATTCAGAAATAAAGATATTATGGCAACACATGTATAGATTAAGAAGCATGAACAATTAATATTAATGAAATAGAGAATCAGTTCCTGAATGGTGAAATAAGGATCCAAAAATCCTCTCCTTCATAAGAACAGTGAAAACTCTGGCAAAATGGTGAAAATCACCTTTTTCTGAACTCTAGAAATTCAACAAAGTCCAATAACAATTAAATGAGTGCTTACTCAAGAAAAACTGCTGAATATCAGTATTATGTGGTGTTTTAATATGTATCAAACCCATTCTCCTGTCCTTAGCTTCATTGCAGATTTAAAAAAAAAAAAAATGGTCCACAAATCTCCAGAGGGGGCAGATGGGTTTGGAGCTCCCCCAAAAGCCCAAACTCCAGCGAACTGTTCAATGTGGGAAAAATGGCCTTTTCAAGAAAATGTGTGGCAGGAACTTGATTTCCACATTCCAAAGAATGAAGTTGAAACCTCACACCATATATAAAAATTAATTCAAAATGTATCATAGACCTAAATATAAGAGCTAAAATTACACAACTATTGGAAGAATACTTAGTGACCCTAGATTAGGCCAAGACTCTGAACAGTCATTTCACCAAAGGGCCTATAAAAATGACCAATAAGCACATGAGAAGATGCTCAACATCATTAGTCATCAAGGAAACACAAATCAAGTACAAGATACCAGTTCACACCCCCTAGAATGACTATAATAAAAAAGATGGACAATGTCAACTGATGGTAAGATTGTGTAGACATTGGAGCCCTCATGCACAGCTGTCAGAATTTTAAAATGACACAGCCACTTTGGAAAACACTCTGGCAGTTCCTCAAAATGTTAAACATTGACTTATCATACGAGCCAGGAGTTCCACTCTTTTTTTTTTTTTTTTAAGATTTTATTTATTCACTTGACAGAGATAGACACAGCGAGAGAGGGAACACAAGCAGGGGGAGTGGGAGAGGGAGAAGCAGACCTCCCGCAGAGCGAGGAGCCCGATGCGGGGCTCGATCCCAGGACTCTGAGATCATAACCTGAGCCAAAGGCAGCCGCTTAACGACTGAGCCACCCAGGCGCCCCTAGGAGTTCCACTCTTATTTGTACACACAGGAGAAAAGAAAATGCATGTCCACACAAAAGCTTGTACATGAATATTCATATCATAATTCATATAATCGAATAATAAAAAATCAAATGTTCATCAACTGATGAGTGGATAAACAAAATGGTATATCAATACAATAAATATTCAGGAATAGAAATAAATAAAATACTGATATATGGTAAAACATGAATGAATCCTGAAAACATTATGCCACATGAAAGAAATCAGTTACAAAAGACCACTACTGTATTACTCCATTGTTATGAAATGTCTAGGGCACCCAGAAATTAAGAGTGTTAAGAAAATTTTACACCGGGCGCCTAGGTGGTTCAGTCGGTTAAGCGACTGCCTTCGGCTCAGGTCATGATCCTGCAGTCCCTGGATCAAGTCCCGCTTCAGGCTCCCTGCTCGGCAGGGAGTCTGCTTCTCCCTCTGACCCTCCTCCTTCTCATGCTCTCTCTCTATCATTCTCTCTCTCAATAAATAAATAAAATCTTTAAAAAAAAATAAAAAAATAAATTAAAAAAAAAGAAAAATTTATACCAATTAAAACAACAAGACCATAACCATCATCTTAGGCAACTAGTTAGAAGTCTGAACATTACTAAAATAGCAAACACTTACAGAGTGCTTCTTATATAGAATTATTCTTAAATATTTTATAGATCCCCATTTATGCAATCCTCACAAAGTTTTATGAAGTGCGTGATGTTATCCTCCCCATTTTGCACAGGAAGAAAGAGAGGCACAGAGAAGTTCTGTAATATGCCAGAGTCACACAGCTAGTAAGCGGAGGAGCATGGATTTGACCTGTAATTCTGTCTAGTGTTAGCAATGATTTGGAGACTCAGGACCTCTTCTAACAGCTGATGGTAGTGTATATTTGTACAACTGTGGCAATGATAGAGATGACATGTGCAACTGAAGATGCTTATGCACTTGAACATGTGGCTCAACTTGTGCACATTTCCACAAGTAGATATCATAAGAGCTTTCACTACAACATAGTTTAATGTAGCAAAACACTGGCAACAACATCAATGACCATGAACAGGAGATGCCCTGGCTCCTGTGCCAAGGACTTCATGATGCCCATATCCACCCCCACCCTCTAATAAAAATCCTGTAGAGAAAAAAAAGAGGGGGGGCGCCTGGGTGGCTCAGTCATGTGTCTGCCTTCAGCTCAGGTCATGATCCCGGGGTCCTGGGATCGAGCCCCACATTGGGCTCCCTGCTCTGCGGGAAGCCTGCTTCTCCCTCTCCCATGCCCCCTGCTTGTGTTCCCTCTCTCGCTGTGTCTCTCTCTGTCAAATAAATAAATAAAATCTTAAAAATATATATATAATCTTTTTATAATAAAACTATAATCTTTTTATATAGTAGACTATAATCTTTTTATATAGTAGAATGCCGTAGAGCATTTAAAAGGAATAAGCAGAACTATATAAAGTACTATGGATACATCTCAAAATCATATTTGTGACTAAAAAATCCAACTAGCTCCAGCTGGATATATAATGTATATGACTCCGTAAATTTAGGAACACAACAATTATATTACATGTTGTTTAAGAACACAAACTATGACAGAACAGATAGCCCAATTTCACAAAAGTAGCTACCCCTGGCAATGGAAGAATGGATAAACAGAGGCCTCAAAGTTATCTAGTGTTTCATCGCTTTCAGAAAATGATTTATACCATGAATAACATGAATAAATTAGATAAATTTTCAATATACTAAAATATGAGCTGTGAATACATTATTCTCCAATACGTTTGAAAGATTTCATAAAATGCAAGGTGATTGGAAACCTCTTTTTTTTTTTTTTTAAGGTTTTATTTTTAAGTAATCTCTACACCCAACGTGAGGCTTGAACTCACAATCTGAGATCAAGAGCTGCATGTTTCACTGACTGAGACAGCCAGGTACCCCGAAAACATATCTTGTTTACTCTGAACGGTGACTGTTACATTGACTCTTTTATTAAAACTGTCCAAAGGCTTTTCAAGTTCTTATATGTATTATAGTCATTTTGTGTTGAGAATATAGTTGACAAATGTTTACATGATTACACATGACTATAATAAACCTGTTTACCAAAATAAAAAATCAAAGTGTAAAGATTCAAATTATTTCTATTTGAACTCTGAATCCTGATAACTTCTCCAAGTGCCTATACTTTTAGGATTTCTGTTAGTTTACTAAATTATTTTTTCTTTTTTGAGCAAATAAAAAAGTTGTAATGAATAATACAATATGTAATTTCATAAACTACTGGGAAATCATGAAGACTGGATTTCAAAATTCCAAATCTTACAATGTTTTCTTTTTACCCTTTAATAATAATAATAATAAAAACCTTCTGTATAAAATATTTGGTGATAAAACACAATAAAGCATTTTCTCATGTGTTTCAATTTTGATATAAGTATATTAACTTCTTTTAGGGCAAGTTCAATTTGGAATGAATATTAGCAAAATATGAAGTAGTCATTCATTTTTGCAGTCTACT
The DNA here is from genome assembly GCF_002201575.2 of Neomonachus schauinslandi. NCBI lineage: Eukaryota > Metazoa > Chordata > Mammalia > Carnivora > Phocidae > Neomonachus > Neomonachus schauinslandi. The sequence continues at coordinate 105,581,876 of NC_058405.1, forward strand.
AACTTTTTTTAGTGTGCTAGCTCCTAGTGATTTATTCAGTCTCATAAATGACTGAATTTTACAGTTCAAAACAGCAAATAAGACTCCTAATATAGAAGAGGCTTGAAGTTCTGCTTTACCATGAGAAGACATATGTATAAAACAAAGTGGGTTACACTTTACATTTTTAAAGTGATGAATTTCATTTTTATAAAGGTGGCACATCACAAATAGCTTTTAAAAAACACTCAAAGGTCTTCTATCTGCAATTCATTTTTCTTTGATTTTCTTTTAATCCCACTACAGATTTGCATAATGATTGTTACAAGACAGTATATGAAAACAGTAGATGACTTGTCTAAGAAAGAGTTCCTCTTAGTCCTCTCAGGGTAATTGTTATTATGACTCTACAACTAGCAATTCTATATGAATAGCTCCTGATTCTCTATCATACATATAATGTCCTCAAACAGAAAGTGATATTGTAGTTATAATGTGTTTTCTCTCCTGCAATTTCAGAGTTTTTACTTCGTTTGTTCTCATATTTAATAATTTATTTGAATTTCTCTGTCCCCATCGTCAGATACATTTCCTCTACAGAGTAGCAACTTATGAAGTGGTAAATGGTCTATTGTTTACTCTGGTTCAATATATGTCATTACTTCCTTGTCTCCATTCCTTCAGCTATAGCTATGTTGGGAATGAATGATAGTGAAATATTACCTAAGGGTGATATACATAAGGCTGGAGGATATAGAATCTGTAAAATGAAAGGTAGGATAGACTTTCAACTATTATTCAAACTGATAAATTTGCAAGATTGTATCACCAACTGTCCATCAATATTCTTGAGAACTATTTTTTTTAATTTGTTTGTTTCATTTTGTTTTTCTCCATTTAATTACTTGCCTGAAAAATTCCTGGATATGTTTTCTCAGTACCTCTGCTTTATATTTCAGGTTTCTTAAAAACTTGTCTATTCATTCCATTAATAAGTGGTAGGAATCTGCACTTGGGGTGTGTGTATATATGAAAGAGTGAGAGAGAGAGAACTCATTGAGGGGTATGAGTTTTTGAGATTTTGCTCAAGAAATGCAAAAGTCTTTGCATTTCTAAAATATGGCCCAGTGCTTTTTGCTAGGTTGTATTTAATAAATAACCTGCAATTAAATAAGTGAATGAATGATTAATTATAAGAATCACTGAATAAATAGTTAGCCCAGCAGACATTAAATAGAGAGGAGATAAAAGTGATTATGGGAGGAAGAAAATAAGAAGAAGAGTAAAGCAAAGAAAGGAGTGAGTGATGAAGCAGAAAGATAAAGAGGAATTGTTCCGTAAAGGTCAATGTGAATAATTAATAGAGGGGTAAAAGAATGCAGAAGATAGTTAACATGTCTACAGTTTAGTACATGCAACTAATTCCTACAAATCAATAAGAAAAAGGCAGTGATCTTAGTAGGAAAATGGCCAAAGAAAATGAAGAGATGCAAAAGGCTAACAAGAATATAGAGAAATGCTCAAACTCATTGTAAGAAAAAATACAACTAAAGCATTGAAACATCACTTTACTCCAATATACTGGATGACAAAACGAGAAATTCAGATAATTTTAAGAGCTGACAAGGATGTGGGGACTTTAGAAGTGTACTGTTGGTGAATATGGAGACTGTTCAACTGCTCTGAAAAGAAACAGGTTCTTTCTCATAGTAAGTATAAGCATACCCTATGAGTCCGTAATTTTTGTCCCAAATAATTTTCGTGCAGATTTATAAGAAGTGGTAAATGTATGTCTACGGCAGCATTACTTGTGCAGAGATTTGCGGTGATTTGAGCATATTTATATTGTAGGGTGGATAAACAAGAACAGGCGGGTACACGCCATATGATACTACATAGTGGTTAGAAACAATAGATTAGTTGTACACATAGCACAGATCATAAAACTATTAAAAACTTGTTACTATTTTAAGTAATAGAGGAAGCATTTACACCCAACAAGCATTTGCTACAAAATGTATTTTTATGTATTTCGAAAGAGGTATAAAATAATTTGATGCAGTCTCAGCTTTTAAGAAAGTTTAGGTCTAAGTGGTGACAGAAATAAGCTCATAAAACATACACTATTCAAAGGCATCACAAGTCTTTGAGGGCACACAGCCCAGGGAGATGGCCTGGATCTTTGTTAGCTTGTAAAAGCTCTTGCTTTGGAGTCAGGTAGAATGAAGTTCAAAAGCTTTGCTCTAACATCTCTTTGCCACAGGCCCTGGGTAAATGAAGTAATCTTTCTGGGTCTCAGTTTCTAAAGGTATAAAATCAGAATATTAATAATATCTGTCAGTTTCCTATAAGATATAAATGAACTGCCTGTCGCATTGTTACATGCTTGATAAATGGTAGCTATTAGTAATATTATAATAATTAACTTGAAGAAAAATTCAGAGGAGAGGGTTTCAAATACAATATAGGATTTCCAGAATGTAGAAGATATTGTCATCCTGAAAGGTCACAGATGATAATGAGCAGAGTACATGAAGGAGATGCTACAATAAAGTGATGTATGTGAAAGTACTTTATACATTCTTGGCCACTATTTATTTACTACCATTACTAATGATGAAAACAGTAATATTGTGCCTGGAATGGAAATCCACAGTGGAGGATAATGAAAGATTAGGTTTGAGAGATAAAATAAGCAAAAATGAAGAAGGCCCTAAATAGCTGACTGAAGAATCTGATGTTCTTTCCATAAATAATTGAGAGTTAGCTTAAAATCATAAATAGACACTGACATAAAAAAAGTGTCATTTTACTAAAATAAAGAAGTGGATCGCCAAATTATACCCTCTCACACAGCTTGATTCCCTTGGTCTCTTCACCTATACTTACCATTATTCCCCAAAGTGGCCCATCTGCTTCTCATTACTTTTGTTCTCTTTTCTTTTTCTTCTTTACTATACTTTGGACCTCTTTCCATTAATTCTCATCTTCCAGATTTGGATTTCCCCCTCTCTTTTCAAAAAAAAAAAAATACTAAATCCCTTTAAGTTTCAATATATTCTTCTTACAAACTAAAGAAACAAGAGGATAACAACAAAGAGGCCAGAGAGAGGACTGCCATCATCATTACAACATCTGTTGCTCCTGGCTAGGACTGTGGTACTGATGCTACCAGCTGGAGAAGGAGCACTGAGTCCAAAAGATATTGTGGAGGACAAATTTAGATATGGAGAGAGGGGTCAGCAAAGAACTGGGGAAGTCAAAGATAAGTTTAGGTTGTGTACCCCGAAGACCAGAAAAAAAAAAAAAATGGAGACGCTGACAGGCTATGGATAATTGAGAGGAGAGAAAGAGTACACTTCAGCCAACTAATTTTGAGGTGACTCAGTGATACCCAACTAAAGAGAACTGGATAGTAGGAAACACAGCATAGCTGGAAATACAAATGCAACAGTAATTTGATTGGAGGTGATAAAGGAAGATCTCCAAGAGAACACATATATAGGTATATGAGAATTAAGGTTTGAGTAATGGGCACAGTTTACCAATAGGAGATCACTATATTTATACAGTTTTGTTTTTATAAAATTATGGATTATATCCATTAATCACTTTCCTAAAAATGATGTAAATTGAATTGAAAAATAAACATAATTTTTCTAAAGCACTCATAATATTTTATTCTGGCATCTAATATAATTTCCACAAAATATTTTGTGGTTTAGTTAATAAAAAATGGACAAGAAAAGACATATTTATTGAACAACTCTTTTGTTCTTAGATCACTGAAGATCATAAAAATAGTATTTATGGAAATCTTTATATTTAACTAACAAGATGTTAGGAGTGAACTTAGAGAAAACAGAATCAGTTCAGCAATTCAAAAGTCAGGTTGTAAAGAATTTAGGAAGAAAGGAGCCGAGAGAAATAAGAAAATATAAAAGAACTACAGAAGATTCAAGAGGGAAAAAGGTGGGGGAGTCATGGTTCTAATTTGAAGCATAAAGAGTTCTATTATTCTTTACTTTTAAAATGTCAAGAAGAATAAGCACAGGTATTGCATTCAGTAGAAAGGACACATTTTAAACGTGGGGACCCAACTTAAAAATGATGGAAAAAAGTAACAAAAGATGGGCAAAAAAAAAAAGAAATTTTATTTTCAAAGTCCAGTAGTTAATGGTTAATTCATTTTTATTGAACTCTGAATCTACTACAGGTTTTTAAAAAAGAAAGGAAGTGAATAAAATACAGAATAAATCCTTTTTATATATAAAAGTTGGTTTAAATAAAAAAATAATCTTCAATAGCTAACAAAACCTATATTATCTGCAATAATACAAACACTGACAATGGTATTTGGTATACTGTATGCTTCAGGAAGGGATAAATTACCAGCAGGTTAAATTCTCAATGCAAGAAAGCTCCACATTAACTTTAAAAGGTAAAATATACCTTTGCTTCCCTCTTTAATTATAAACAAAGCAGATGTGAAATACAGCAATCTTAACAGTGAGAACTGATACAGTACTGTTAGAGTTTCTTTCTAAGCTTGGAGTGGAAGGAGCCGATTACATTAGGAGGATTATCTTTGCAGCTGGTCACTTATATTCAAAGGTTGAATTATTTTAATATTGAACGTGAGTTGTTATTGATTTCATAGAACACAAAAGCATTATGATAAGTCAATAATTTTGTCATCTGTATCCAAAAACCAGTTATGGAGCCAATTCTCTTGTAAAATATGATTACGTTTTGATCTACTGTTTCCCTAATCCAAACATGTACATAAATAAAATGACTATTATTACGACAAATTGCTGTATTTTTTTTCAGCCTCTCATGCCAGTTACTTTATACAAGATTCTTGGAGAAGAAAGAGTCTAATAAATATCTGCTAAACTTATGGCTCTAGGACTCAAATTTTAAAAGCCAGGAGAAATGACCACAAAACAACATTTGAAATAAAAGAGTAAAATAACTTAATATTCTCTGAAAAAATATAATACTTTTGATTGCATATTATTTTTCTATAACTGGACTGAGTATTATGTAAAACATAAGAGAAAAATCTATAACTTGATTTTTGACTGCAAGATGCTTATTATTTCATCAGAGAGATAAGGAATATAGAAAGCACATTGATGGGAATATAAAACAGCAAGTTAAAAATGTGGACACATATTTTCATGGACAATATATTCTAGACATAGAAAGGAGAAATAGAGAAAAAAATACTTGAAAGAATATTTCCTTAAAGAAGAAAGATTTGAGCTCATACATCTTAAAGAATATCCAGAATTTTTAGAGATAAAGAGGGGAAGTACAATCTACGTAGAAGAAACAAAATGAGAAAAGTTTATGATGTGTAAGTTCTTAGCAGTCTGATGAAGCCTGTGTACCACTTATCAGAAAGTTTTAAAAAGTGCAAAAACAGTAAGAAAAAAGTAAAAAAAGAAAAGTATACATAGACAAAGGAATCAAATACTGTATATTAAAATGCAGTTACCGATAGTGAACAAAAAGACCACTTTTGGATGTAGTAATATGCATGCTTTTTTATTACTGTATTTGATAAAAGATTGTGCAGTAGGTCTAATGACTCCCATTACTAAAGCAATAGTGGTTTCCAAAGCCTGAACATATATGATATTTTGACATATCAGAACAACTTTAACATGACGTGAATGTATATTACTTCAATTGGAGACACACGGTTGCTGCTAATAATTAGTGTTAACTTTCAGTGAGACATTAAAGAAAATAAAGGTAATATTTTCCCCAACAACATTCATGGACCCCTTCCATTCTATCCATGGACTCTAAGTGTCCCTCAGACTCAGTTAAGTCTCTGGAGAAGATACTGCAAAGCTATCATTCATTAAGTACCTAATGGATATGGGGCACAGTAGCACGTTCTCCAGGTTAGTGTTGCAAAATGCTATAAGGGAGACATTGTTAAAATGGGCACTGATATTTGCAAGATAAGAAAACTGAGGCTCAAGCAGTACATCTGCCTAAGATCATGTCCATAATGAATGCCACCTCAGGATTAAAGTTCAAAGTCAGATTCCATAGTCTCTGTTTTTCTCACTATGGAATCTGGCCTAGAGAATCATCAGAATGTTTTAAGTGGGCAGTTAGAAGATGAATACAGCCAGAACAGAGTTTATTCCAAGAATAGAAGACATACAATTGGAAGTGTGGGCCAGGACCAGACTTTGGAGGGTTCTGAAAGCTTGCAAAGAAAAATAAAAGTAAATGCTTTTGAAAATACAAAAAGCCTTTAGGGAGGATGATGATGAAAGTGGCATTTCAAGAAGGAAGAAAATAATCTGATGGACTGTGATTATAAGGATTACTGTAATATGCTCTCTACAGAAGATTTTGGAGTAGGTCTAAAATGACACATTAGGGGCTCCTGGGTGACTTAGTTGGTTAAGCGTCTGCCTTTGGCTCAGGTCATGATCCCAGGGTCCTGGGATCGAGTTCCACGTCAGCTCGCTGCTCAGTGGGGAGTCTGCTGCTCTCTCTCCCTCTGCCCCTCCCCCTGCTCATACTCTCAAATAAATAATAAAATATTTTAAAAAAATAAAAAAAATAAATGCCACATTATACTTCAATGCCTTATTTAAACTTAGTTGAATCATTTTATTAATTCTTCAAAGGTGTTTTTGGATTATTTTCTCAAGATCTAGTCTTAAATATAGCAAGATACTCAACACAGGAAAAAACCAGAAAGGCGCTCGCTATTCTTCAATCTAGCAAAACACACATCTACTTACCAACACTTGTGCAACTTTCCCCGTCCACATCCAGCTTCCACCCTTCATAGCATGAACACTTGACTGTGTACTTGTGCTGCTCACACACTTGACTGCACTTGAGATGATTGCTACAATAATCTATAATTTCACAAGTCTTATTGTCTTTGTTGAGCTGAAGTCCTTCAGGACAGGAACAGACAATTCCTCTTCCAGGAACAACAGAGCAGTGATTGCTACAGCCTCCATTGTTCAGTGAACATTCATCTATAAAAGGAGGGGAACAGATTACAGGCATTATCAATGCTTTTGCTCAATTAAATACTAATCATTGAACTCAATTCTCTAAGGCTGGAATTAGAGCAAGGGTATTATAAATGAATAGAAAAAGCTCTCTGGCTATTTTTTTTTCAGGGATTGGGGTGGGAATGATAAAATAATTCATTGAATGACCAAATATAATTCTACATGATAGGAACTGGGAATGGAAGGTTTTCATTTCTGTAAAACTTTGGAGTATACTTTGTTTTACCCCATAGAGGTAAAGTGTACTCAATGTTTCTTTCTGTTATAACTGGAAAGATTATGCTGAGCCTTTTAGCTGTTGAGCAAAATCAGTTGCTAAGGCCTCCCCAAGGACATACATTGATGATCTGAAAATTTGACTTAGCTCAGTGTTTATAAACAAGCATATACCTATAATGAATCATATTTATGTATATTCTTCTACATCTATAGTCTGAGTCATGATGATAATGCAGGATGGATTAGTTTGCTCTTTACTGGCTACAGCCATTTATTTTTAAGTTAGGTAAATTATACATTTACCCTATATATTGGTTATTATGATTAATTCAATGAGGCAACGAAAGCATTGTAAATAATATACGTATAAGAAAAAAACTGACTTGTTATTTGGATTGATATAATGAGCAACTAGTATTTATTACATGGATAATATGATTCATTTATAAAGAAAGAAACCTTTTCTTTCATAGTCTTATAATTTACAGTTGAATTACATATATTTATTTCTGATTATATTTTATTATGAAATTATAAGGTCCATGAGCATATACAAAATATCTGTTCTGTTTAGCAATGTATATCCAATAGCTAGCACAGTGCCTAGCATAGAATAAACAGTTAACAATAGTTGTTGAATAAAAAAAAATGTCCAAAAGCACACAGTTACCCCCAAATGGAGCCACCACTTGTCCAGTTGGGAAAATTTCAAGATGACATACTTATGCCATTGATGAAAACAGCAGATAACTGTTTTTTTTCAACCACAGTATTACCTATCCCTATCTATTCCTAGATGCATAGGAATAAGGCTAAAAGAAGCTTTGCCTTAAAAATATTTTCAAGTCGTTTTCAAAGCCTGTTTAATTAGTTGTTTTTTGAGTCATGCTAAAAGACAATGCTGTTCAATGATTGACAAATTGCAGTAATATTTACTTATATACCTCAAATATTTCCTGTTGTCTATGAAAATTTATCTAGTTCAAAAATTGAGCTTAAGTATAACACTTTAAAAATATTTTCTGTTTTTTTTTAAAGTTCTATGTGGGTCAACTTTTCTTCATACTATTTGTCACCAGAAAAGAAGTTACAATAATAAGAAAAGGAAAATGATTATATTAACTATTCTCTGTAAGAATTCAGGTTTGGTATTATTTTAGAAGAAAAAAATAGATTCATTTAGCTCTTCCAAATATGTTTGTTCACCCATATCATAATCATTTCAAAACAATAGTCATTTTAAAGTATTTGCCCATTTCAGTTCAATTGACATTCTTTTTCAAGAGAATTACTGTAAAGAAATATCATCATACCCAACAGGTGAAAAAAAAAATGTTGCAGTTCTTTTAGCTTATTTCAAATATGATTGTTCTCACAGTACTGAAGTGTCTCTTGCTGACACTATCAGTGGAATGAAGTCATAGATTTTTAAAAACTAAAATTTACATTGATATCTAAAATTGAACATACAAATGTAATGCCAATATTTGTGTGGCTAGTCCTTTGTTAATTTCTCCTTAACCCTAAACCTATCATTATATCCTGCAATTTTCTTTTCTTTTTTGTTTTTAATTTTACTTATTTATTTGAGAGAGAGACAGAGAGAGAGAGAGAGCACAAGCAGGGGGAGAGGCAGGCAGAGGGAAAGGGAGACGCAGGTTCCCAGTGGTGCAGGGAGCCCAATGCAGGACTCGATCGCAGGACCCTGGGATCATGATCTGAGCTGAAGGCATATGCTTAACCGACTGAGCCACCCAAGTGCCCCAATCCTGCAACTTTCTTTTAAATTTTTTATTACCTAACAAAGAATTTCTCATTGATGGAGCTCTAGTCAGGTTCCTCAGAGACTTCTGTTCAACTAGTCCTCAACATTGGCTTATAAAAATTGCAGACCCATACCCTTAGTATAAATAATTTCAATCTTCACCCCCTTCCCCAATCATATGCCTCCCACCACCCAAAAAGAGATTCCAACAAACACTAGCATAGTTTCTAACCGCTTAGGACAGCCTTCCTGGTACGACTCCAGCCCTGTTTTAAGTGGCTGCTTGAGAAAGCTCTATGCTGGTAGGAGAATTTACCGTTTGTTCCAGCCAAAACCTGGTGATAGACAGACAGGCCCTGGAACCCCATCTTAGAACAGTTAGAAAGCTTGCGATTATAAATCTTTTCTCTGCACCTTGAAGATGTAAATCTTCTACCACTCAGAACTGTCTTCTCAAGGACTTGAGAAATATCTTTTTGAAATGCAAACATTCCAGAAGATAACTCACTCTTGCTCACAGCCCTGTGGGTGCTTTGTTTTGACTTGCACCACTGTCTCAAGTCAAAGATATGAGAAATTTGTTTCTCCTCTGGGATAAGCACCAATTAACAAGCCCAGATTGCCCAGTCACATGGACCAACCCCCTTACCACCCCTTGGTGCCTTTCCTTTAGCAGGCTTCAAAATGCTTCTAGTCTTTTGTTTCAGTGAATTTGATTTCAGTTCACATGAAATATTCTTCTCTATTGCGATAATTAATACTGAATAAAATCAATCCTTACCACTTCAACTGGAGTCCAACTTTGCTTATCTTTGATATACACTTATAGCAAGGTTTAACAGTTAACTCTATTCTTGAATGACTCAAGATTTTTCTCATTTGTTTCTTAAACAATACCCGTTTCTTAAAGTATATCCGTTTCCCCTTGAAATCATTTGAAAATCCCCCCGAGAAAATAATCCCTTCACTAGGATTAGGAGACTTATTTCATTCAGGGCTCCTTTTCTGATTTTTGTTTGTTTTGGCTTTGATTTTGCTTTATAGGTCAGATTTATCTGGAGAAAACAAAATAAGAAACTCTTCACCACCCAAAGGGTATGATTTTTCCATGTCAGGACATTTCCCAAGTATTAAGTCCACAGATGACAAATCATTTTCATACAAGATATTTTTATACAAATCTTACATGTATTGAGGAACAGGACACGAATCAACCCCTGTTTCCTTTTTAACAGGGGATGGTACAGGAGGGAGCATTAAAAAAAATAAAACAGCTTTTTTGAATACAATATTTGGAAGGAGTAGACATGAAGAGGGCAAAACCTACATTTTCATCATATACAGCAAATGGTTTAAAAAAAACAAACAAAAACTCTTTCGACTTTGGGAATCTCTCTCTAAAAAGCATTTCCTAGTTACTAGCCAACCCATGCCAATTATTTAAAGTTAATTCACTTGCTATATCTTTTATGTCCACTGGGTAAATGATTCATTATGCCCACTGCTGCAGCACTCATAAACCAATACCCCTGCCTAGCTCGACAGGATCTAACCTATCACTGATGGGCAAGGACCTTGAAAATGAGAGACCAAAACCAAAACAAACGAAAATCTTTCCAAGGACCTTGAAAATAAGAGACCTCTATGGGTACCAATATTGCCTATAAGGATGCCATCCACTGAACTACAGTACAAAGGTACACACAAAAGCAAATAAGAAAAGGAAAACCATAGAAGGTAATTCAATCCTTGACCAGTATTTGTTCTTGATTTTCATTTCCCTAACTTTCCTTCAACTTCACCTCACGAAGGGGACAGTATAGGACTTCAATATGCCATAGTGCTGTAAGCAGGACAGAATTGTCTTTTTATCTTCTCTGGCATGACCACACCTAGCTTTATTGTAACCTCTTTCACACCTGTAATTCTTTGAAATGTTTGAGCAAGTTTCCTAAGCTGATGAATACAGTGGCTTGATAGTAAAAAGCGATTTTCAGTCTTGAGGTAAACAAAGAAATAAATTCAGAAGAAATCCCCTTTGCTCTTTATTTTACTAATTCAGAGAGCCGAGGATAGGAAAATAAAACTGTGTTTTCATAACAATATTTTCATTTTTCTTAATGATTGTATTTTGTCTTCCTTGCCTTCATTTAACCTGAAGGTTGAGAAAAGGTAGAAAAGCACTAATTTCTTTCAATACCTGTAGTACAACTGGCATTATTACCATGATTTCCTGATCAATATTATCGTTTCCATTTTTGTGATGAGGAATCTGACATTTCAAGAAATTAAGTTACCTGCCTAGGTGATTTAACTGAAGTAATTGAAGAACAGAATTTAAACTTGTCAAAATCTCGATTTTTTTCTATATTTACACATTTTCAATTTTAAGAGTGTTGATAGTTTCCTTCTTTCAGAATTGCTCTTACAACCTTCATGAGCAATCATCACATATTGTAATGCAAGAGATATTTCCATCCACCAATCTACTCCATAAGGGAGAATAAGCGGGGAGAAAAAGAAGTAAATACAGAGAAACTAAGTATGTTACTTTGTATTTGTTGTTTACTTTTAGGATTTTTTGGGGGGTGGGAGTTGAATCTTTTTGTTTAAATTTTAGCATCACAGGGGCACCTGGGTGGCTCAGTCATTTAAGCATCTGACTCTTGATTTCGGCTCAGGGTCATGAGATCCAGCCCTGCGTCGAGCTCTGCGCTGACAGGGGAGTCTGCTTGAGATTCTCTCTTTGCCTCTCCTTCTACCCTTCCCCCTGTTCTCTCTCTCTCTCTTTCTCACTCTCTCTAAAAATAAATAAGTCTTCAAAAATAAATAAATAAATAAATAAATAAATTTTAACATCACTGAATGAAGACTGTTGCAGTTACTGTTTCAAGGTTGCTTTATAGAATCACAGACTCTTTGGAAGAAAGGACATTTATTACATAAATTTAAAACATAATAACAGAGTTTTTTTTATCACTCAGTATTCTATTAGTGCTCAATTCAGATCAAAATATGGTAACTTTAGGCTTAAATGTAGTTGTCTTTTCTATTTTCAATTAGGTAGCTTCATCATTTCCTAAAGTCATTTTCTCAGTCCCTAGTCACCTCATTATTATTCTTATCATTCTGTAAACCCTTCCTCATTACTCTATTAATATCACCTTCAGTATTATCTAGAAAACATATTTTGAAAATCTCCTTGCTAAATGCTTGATCTCCCCACAGAAAAGGAAATGTAATTTTCTTTATATGTTCTGGTTGGCATAAAAAGACAACTAGTCAAAAGTGATTTCAAAGCTCAAAAGCTACCAGACTGAAATCATCATTTTAACTAGATACAGCATGCCAAAGAAAGCTATTGTAAGAGGACCAAAAACTTCAGAGAAAATTATATAAACCTGAATAATATTCAGTTGGTTTTATTATTCAATCTGTTCCTTTCCTTTCCTCTTTTTTAAAAATACTTCTATTGTAATGATTGGAAGGTATGATAAAATCCACTGGATGGTAGTAAACTCCATCCCATAGGTCCAGAATAAGAATGTTCTCTTGTTTTGAATGACTCACTGATGAAAAAATAATCAGTTTAATTGTGGAAACAGCATTAAGCATCCAGAGATCTAAATGATGAGCACAATTATACAGTTAAGTCAGTTGGCTGTAGTCCAGCCTTTTCTGCTTTGTTTTCAGAAAATTTGGATCATCTTTTAAAAACTTTTAATAAGCTTACAGTCCCTGAAAAATGGAGATAGGTTTCAAGGCTAAACGTTACATTTAAAGGAAATAAATGGAAGGAACGCATGTTACTCTAAGTATCAGCAAGGGGACTAAATGTCTCTAGTCTCCAGAGAGAAGCAAATCAGTGAAACATGCAATACCACAGAGATCGCCTTCATCAGACCCATCCAGACAGTCCCTTCTCCCATTGCAGAGTTTCTCTGGCTGCAGGCAGGCTGAAGTGTCATTAGCACAAGGGTACTTGGGTGGTCCACATAAAAAACTGTCACAGTCATCTTCATCTGACTGATCTTCACAATCGATATCTCCATCACATATCCATGCTTTGTTGATGCATCTCCCTTAAGGAAACAGAAACATCACCCATTTGATTGTTGTAATTAAGTCACTGTCCTAATGGATAGTCACTACCATCTTCAGTCAGAGGCAGAACTATGTGCTATTAGCAAGAAATTTATTTGCTGATAGTCTGACAGTTTATTTTCATGACAGTATTTGAGTAGCTCTCGCCCTCCTTGTTAATGATCTTAGAGTTAAAGCCTTAATATTTTCCTCGGTTTCAAGTTACTGTCTGTGGACTAATTGAAAGTTTCATTATGATACCTTTAAAACAAACTTCAAACAAACATTTGTATATAAGTCCCTTTTAGAGACCTAAATTCAGGTAAACGTTATCAGTGTCTTTTGCAGCCCTGAATTTAAGCAAACGATTTATTTCACGGAGAAAATGTCCTTCTGTCTACATTTATAACCCCAAGACCTCAACTCTTCCTCACACCTAGACATGTATATTCCCCTTCATAAAAAAATATAAAATGTTATTAAACATCTTGGTAGCTAAGGGATACACAGACAGAAGTTATGGAAATATGTTTTTCTTTATTGACTTTGAAAGGACAAAAATGATTATTTAGCCAGCAGTTTTCAAAAGTAATAATGTGAAATGCAGAGAAAGCAATGGCCACTGTCTTCGTCAATCTTTTTTTCACTCTAAATTGTTCCTCCTTTCCAGAATGGTTATATTTTTCTTCGAATTAATTATCTTTTCTGGATTATGCAATGTTAATGTGTAATGTGAATAAAAAATGGACTTGAAGATAAATACTGGTTATTAGCTGACTGTATACCAACAACTCATAAAAGGGGTAGGGCAAATGAAAGGGAAAAGAAAAACACTATATTGTACATGTCATAGAGTATATATTCAGATGTCTATGTCAACCTTAAAGGTTACTAAATTTTTAAATAATTAAAATATTGGTGAGGGATGCCTGTGTGGCTCAGTCAGTTAAGCGTCTGCCTTCTGCTCAGGTCATGATCCCAGGATGCTGGGAATGAGTCCCGCATTGGGTTCCCTGCTCAGCGGGAAGCCTGCTTCTCCCCCTGCCTGCCGCTCCCCCTGTTTGTGCTCTCCCTCTCTCTCTCTCTGGCAAATAAATGAATAAAATCTTTAAAAAAAATAAAAATAAAAATAAATGAAATATTGGAGAAAGGATGTTTCGCTTGCAGAAATACGTAAATAATTTTCCATACTATTAAGTCAAATAAGAAAAAAAAGCAGAAATGATCAGTTCCATAGTTAATATATATGCATTTCATAATCAACATTAATTATTGATGAAAACACTCTTAAAATAAGAAATGATGGATACTTCACTAATCAATTTGATATAAATGGAGAAACATTATAAATTTTTGCTTTACATCATAAATAAAATTAACAGTGTTATTATTTATATTGTTCTGGAGATACTATCTAATATAATTAGATAACAGAAATAAATGAGGTATAAAATTAGAAAAGTATCAGTACATGCAAGTTAATATAATCATATAATCATAAAATCAATAAAAACTAATAAAGAAGCATAAAAAACTAAGAATTCAAAAAATAGCTAGTTTCAAAAATTACACAGAAATCTGTAGGTTTTATATCTCAACAGACTATAGTAGAAGATGGATTTAAAAATCTACCATAAAACAAAGTATTTAAGTTAAACTACACAAGAACTGTATAGAATTTACATGAAGAAAATTTAAAAGTCTACCAACAAACCCAAAAGAAGTCTTGGATAAAGATACGGGTTGGTCTGAAAGAAGATTTATAGCTGTAAAATATTTTCCCTCAAATTAATCCTAATAAAATAGTAACAATATTATTACAATCCTATAAGCTTATCCTAAATTTAAGAAAATAAAAATGCAAATAACATTTGGAGTCTTCAAAAAAAGAGAAGAAAATTGATGAGTAGGAATTGTAAATGCCAACTATTCAGAAGTATTATAAAGTAACAGTAGTCAAAATATTTTTAAAAGAATATCAATCAACACATCAACAATTGAATAGAATATTAGCCCGGTGATGGGTATTAAGAAGGGCACGTATTGCATGGAGCACTGAGTGTTATACGAAAACAATGAATCATGGAACACTACATCAAAAACTAATGATGTACTGTATGGTGACTAACATAACATAATAAAATTAAATTAAATTAAAAAAGAATACAGATATCAAATACCCAAAAATTGGCAGTTCAAAATAGTAAAGATAATGGAATTACAAAATTGGTGATGTTAGGAACACTGCTTAGACATCTGGAGGGGAAAAAAAAAAAAGCTGAATCTTGATGCTTACACTAAAATATATTCTAAGTAGATCAAAAAGTAATCATTTTAAAATAACAATAATTGCACACACATTCTAGAATAAAATAGATATGAAAACAAAACAACAAAAACTTTAAATGTTCATTACACAAATCCAGAAAACATAAAGGACAAATTTATAAGCTTAATTTCATAAATATTTTTAATTCCACATTGCAACAATATAATCCATCTATAAATTCAACACAAAGTTGGTGAGCCAGAAAAAATTTTATTATTTTTGAAAAAAGGGCTTTTTTTCTTTAAAATATAAAAGGCTCTTACAAATAAATAAAATAAAGATCAATAAACCAATACAATCGCAAAATTCACAATGAATCAATAATGACTTACAAATGTACAATGATCAAAAATATCTTTTAATGAAAAACTAAGCTAAAACAGCAATTTGATACCATTTTTTCCTCTATAAGATTGGTTCAATCTATCAGATTGATTTAGATTAAAAAATTGGATAATACAAGGATAGATTTGACAAAGTTGTGTGCAACATCCCCAATGTTGAGGGGGCTACAAATTGGAATAATCTGTCTAGGGCAATGTTATGAAATCTAGCAAATAAAAAATGCATCAATTCTTCACCAGAGTAATTCTAATTTTAGATTTTTTCTCATTAACAGGTTTGCCCAAATGCACACGGATGCAATACAAAGATATGTGTTGCTGCTTTGTATATATGAGCAAAAGACTGATAACAGTTTAATCATTATTGCAAGACTGGTGACATCAATTACAATGCATCCATGCACTGAAATTATACACTTGAGTGAGAAAGAATGAGATAATTCTGCATAAGGTAATATAACACAATCTCCAAAACATATCAATAAAAAAGGCACAAAACCAAGTATATGGTAGGTTTTCTTATATGTTAGAAGATATTTATGTGATTACCAATATCTAGAACTATAATTCCATACACATATCAATATAGGTATATGGACAGGTTTGTCTCTGGATGAATTCTTTCTGGGAGGCTACATAAGAAATAGCTAACAGTGATTGCCTCTGGTGAGGAAGACTTGAAGTGCTGGAAAACTAGAGTAGGAAAGGAGAATTTTTCACTGAATCCAGTTGTGCTATTTATTTTCCTTCTACCATATTTCTACATGGCTTCCTCCCCCCCAAAATAGCTCATTTTTAAAATGACGATGATATGTATACACGTGTGCCATAAAGTGTGATAGTTTCTACAGATGCATGATGAAAATTCTATGTTGAGGTGACTCTGTGACTTACACTTCCCTAGGAACTTTAGGAAATATAAGAAAGTCCTAAAACCCATTCCCTGTCACCAAAGAGTTTATAATCTAGTTAACAAGACAAAGTCAATGCATAACATATAGTTTTAGTCTAAATTATGGCATTCTGCACTTAAGTAATAAATTGTAGGGAGTCATCTGCAAATATAATAGAATGAAAGGAGAATTCAAGAGTAATAGAGTACTTTCTATTTTTGTTTGGTAAATCAAGATGTGATTTCCTTTTCTTCCTTCCTTCCTTCCTTCCTTCCTTCCTTCCTTCCTTCCTTCCTTCCTCCTTCCCTCCCTTCCTTCTTTCTTTTTTTCAGATATCACTAATTTACCATGACATGCTTAGTTGCTGACTCCAGAATAATCTTAGTATTGTTTCAACAAACCTGTCCATAAACCACTATCAAGATTTCAGAGTCCGAAGAGCAGTAAAACCTATTTTCTATCCCTGACGTAAATGCTGCCTAGAAAACGTAAAGGAAAATCGTATTCAAATGACTAGTGATTGTAACTCAGACTATGTTACCAGAGATATGAATAAACATCTTAGATAAAATTTACAAGTTTAAATAGCTCTCTCCTCTCTCTGATTTTCAGGGGATGTTTGAAATGTAACTGCTCCTCCCTTTCTTATTTGTTTGGTTTTAATTCTTGCAAAAATGTGGATTAAAAGGGCATACCAGGTATAAGTTTAAATTTCTAATTCATGACAATTAATTGGGGAAAACCTAAAAGCAAATGATCATAGTAAGTAGGGCTAAAGAGTGTTGATTTTTACTTGATTCATATTAAGACAAATCCTTACATAGCCAAGTCATTGGATGTAATATTTTGAAAGAATAAATATTACAAATTTCCTTGTTTAATCTCCCTCTTCTATATATAAGAAACTTGAGACTTAGGGCAAATTTGTATTATGAAAATGAAATAAAGATTAATAATATTAAACTGTGTTATAGAAAATATAAATATCCAATATCTAAAAAAAAACAAAATCTTTAGAAATAATTTTTAAATGTTCACATTTAAGTTCAAATAACCAAGTCAATTACTTTGTCTTTACTAATTACACTTTAAAACTACATGCTGAAAATAGGTGTTTATTATCAAGTTGAGTTTTTACACGATCTTTTCTGATCTATTTATAATGATGTTTTCTATCGATATATGTGCCAGAATATTATGGAAACTGCAGTTTTGCCCTTTAGGCAAAGAGAATAGGAATGGCCAAGTAACAAAACAGCAACAACAAACAGAAATAATAATCAGTATGTTGGTATCATGACAACTAGTGAAATCACACATATATGCAAACATAAACACACACATACACACACACTCAGGACATTATAAGGACTATTTTTATTTGTGTTACCTTGAAATATATAGTTTAGAATAAAAGCCAGTACAAAGTCAACAGCTATAGGGACCTAAGAGTTTCTGGAATCATTAGAAATTGTACTGCTTTACCAAAATAAATTTATATGATTAATTCTAGAGTTACTCTTTCTCTGTTAAATTATTTTGGCCATTTTAAAAAATAGATTTATCATTTTGTAAACTGCTTGACTCATTTTTATCTTAATAAAAGACATCATATGTTATAACAGGATAATCTTGGTTCTGGGATGTGATTGGCAGTTAATATTAAGAATATGAGTATGGGTGTGTCTGGGTGGCTCAGTTGGTTGGGTATCCAACTCTTGATTGACTCGGGTCATGATCTCAGGTCCTGGGATTGAGCCCTGTGTCAGGCTTTGTGCTCAGCAGGGAGTCTGCTTGAGGATTTCTTTCCCTCTCTCCCTCCCCCGCTTGCACTCTCTCTCTTTTTCGAGTAAATAAATAAATCTTAAAAAAAAAAAAAAGAATATGAGTATGTAAAGAAGTGAATCTTTGAGAAAATCCAAATGGGTTTACTCAATATAAGCATAATGTCTTTTTAAATTTCAATCTTTTAAAAAAAATTTATACTACTGAACTTTAATACTACATACATATTTATTTCTCTAACAATGTTGGCTTCAATTCAACTCAGCAATTATTTATTAAGTATAATGTGTTTGCCTAGCTACTGAAAAATGTAGAAAGATGGGAAAGACAAATTTCTGACATTGTGGAGCAATAAGTCTAGTAGTGACAAATGTTCTACACTGAACATATATATATATAAAAAGATTAAGATAAAAGCCATATAACAATCACGGAGTGCTGTGGAATTTCAAAATGGTAGAAAATATAAATGACTGGAAGGTTGAGAACAAGATTTCCTGAGATGTTGTTGGAAAGGGGTCTGGAAGGGTGAATATTACAAATGGAAGTAGAAAAAAAAATCATATAGATAGCTGACTAAAGTATACAATCTTAATATATGCTTTGCAAAACAAAAGGCAAGTAAAGCAGAAGAAGAGAGATAATTTAATAGCATGCTGATTACTCTTGCTACTCAATAGGAATGTGTCAGGGCATTGATGGTTGAAGTAAATCAACTCTAATTTGGTCTTCTCTCCATTTCTGAGTGAATTCACTATAAAATTCCATTTTGCATTTGTATTCCTTATTTTATGCTAAACAGTATTTTCTTAATAGCATAGCTATATGTACAAATTTTCATCAGAACTATATACACAGAACCATGTATATTGAGTTTAATGGATGATTTTCAGTGGCCATTTTGAACACATGGGGTTTTAGTGTTATTTGCTGAATCTAATCCACACATAACATGCAACTCCTATGTAAAGTCATAAAGTCAGGAAAGGGTGGGATTTGCCCCAGAAGCAATAATAAGGCAGTTTGAAGTCACAGTTCATGAAATGTTAACTGCTAATTCATGAGGTGTCTCTTAATCTTAAACAATAGAGAACCACTGAAAGATTTTGAGAAAGTATGTGCTCAGGTTGCAGTTTATGAGGTAAGAGGGAGCCAAAGCTATGTGTAGAATGGATTGAAGTCAATTATTGTCAGAGGAAAACACAGTAGACCACACAGTGGTTGAAGGACAGATAATGTAGGTTTACCATATGCTGTGCTATGTGAGTGGAAAGAGCAAAATGGGTGATGGTACAGAAATTGTAGACATAACATCAGTAGGACGTAAAAATGATGACAAGTTAGGATGTCAAAAGGCACTTTCTGCTTTAAATCCAAATGTTTAGGGGATTGAAGATGTTTCTAACATAAATAGAGAAATGTGGAAAAATTTCTGGCTTCAGAAAAAAAGTGGGATGTTCAGCATAGCATTGGAAAAAAGAATGAGTTTGAAGTATGGGGTAAATTCCAGTACGGATTTGGGAGATGTTTACCTGGAAGTGATGATTGAAACTTTGGGAACAGAAGAGATTGCTATGGATACCTTGCAGAAAGATGAGAAGGAGCAAAACAAATTAAGAGAAAAATCTACACAATATCTGAAACACATGCATTCAACAAGTTTTTTTGTTTGTTTTGTTTTTGTTTTTTACCCTAATGTAAGGGGCAGGCAACGAGAAGTGAAATTAAAAAAAAAAAAAGGAATCTAAATGGTAAATGAATAGAGGACAATCCATATGGGAGCTCATAAGAAAAGATTTCAAAGAGAGGACATGTATTGCAGAGAAAGGTCAAATCTTACAGAGAAAGAAGTCAAAATGCAGTATTAATAGTCAAAGTTATCATTCATCAAGCTCATATTGTGTTCTAGGCACTGACTGCATGTTCTATTTATGATGATGATATCATTATCAACATCATCATTATCTATTTTACAGATTAGAAAACTGAAAGTTAGAGAGGTTTGGTAATTTATCTGAACTCACATAGTTATTATCCCTGGTAACCACTGAAACAGCAATTTCCATCAAAGGTAGAGATAGGGTGTTAGATTGCAAAAGGTGAAAGAATGAATGAGTGAAAGAAAGACATCTAGATGCACTACACAAGATTATTTGATGAAGGGAAGGAGGAAGACAGAAAAAAATTAATAAATTCAAAAAAATGCTTTTGAGGTTATTGGACTAGATATTTTATAGAGAGGAAGAAAAATTAATGTGGAGAAAAGAATTGAAAGCATAAGCAAGAAAAGTGACTAAGGTACCATAGGAAGTAAGAGGTCATAGGATCAATATCTAAAGAAAAGCCTTTCTGGGCAAAAATACTTTCTTCTTCAGTTCAAGATTGAAGAGAACAGAGATAGCCTACAGCAAATGTTTAAAACTGCCACAGGAAGAAATCAAAAGAGAAATATATAAGCCTAATAAGCAATATACTAAGTACTTTATTAGTTTCACAACACATAGACAATGGAGTGCTCGCCACATTATTTTCATCAGAAATAAGTAAAACTATTCCATAGGGTTGGTTATGGGGGGGTCAGTGCTGTATTTAGAAATTCTTCATAAACAGTTCATCATATAATTCCAACAAAATCACTATTCTACTGTAGGAAATTTTTGGTTCTAATTATTCCAGATTGCTTTTAAACAAAGATTAAATTCATCATTTCACTTTGTATTTATTGATACAACAATGGGGAAGGAAAACAAAACAATGTAATCACAGAAAAGAGTAACACTTTGCAGTTCACAGAAGCCCACAGAGAATTTTCATTACACAGAGCAAGCTGTTTGCTAAGCCAATGTCAGAGTTAAATCCCCATGTGTGGCAGTTGTTAGTTTTGTTACTTCTTTTGCTAAAGAGCATTTAATCCTTAACTCTTAACCTTACCCTGGGACCTGACTTGAAAATGTATGTTGCTTTCCAATGGAATCTTGAGTGAAAATTATATGGGTCAGCCTCAATCTACCATCACTTTTGG
The DNA here is from genome assembly GCF_002201575.2 of Neomonachus schauinslandi. Taxonomy (NCBI): domain Eukaryota; kingdom Metazoa; phylum Chordata; class Mammalia; order Carnivora; family Phocidae; genus Neomonachus; species Neomonachus schauinslandi. The sequence goes on from NC_058405.1 coordinate 105,603,362, forward strand.
AAAAACAGTCAATCATAAGAATGGACTGTACAAGTATGACACTGTCTCACTCTTCTTCCCTAGTCATCCATTCCCCCTATTCAGAGACAAACATTGATAACAAGTTCTTGTGAATTCTCTAGAAATATGTTTCTATTATAAAATACTTTTATAAAAAAGTGTTATATACTATGCTCCCTATTGTTTTCCTTCACTTTCTACTCAACACTTAATCACAAGAAACATCCATGCAGTGATTTCCAATCTTTAAAGTTGCTGCAAGGTATTTTACTGTATGGATATACCATGATGTTCCCACTAAGTGCACTGTTTTGGCCTATTTAGGTTGTTTGTAACACTTAGCTTATTTCTTATTTTTTTTTCATAGAGAATTGTTCATTTAATATTTGTTGGATTTGTTCATGCTTTGTCTAGAATGGTTGTAGTGATGGTCATCAGAGACAGAGTTTATAATTTTTGTGTGTATGGGAGGCACTAACTTTGGGCAGTTATAAAACCAATACTATGTTGCTTAAAACAATAGCTTAAAGGCTTTTATTCCTTTTGAATGCTCTGGAGGAGATGAAACAGCACTGTAACAATGTTCCTTAGATATCTGGTAGAATTTTTCTACTGGACTTGGAGCTTTTGAGAGAATGATGAGAAGGGACAGATATTGATTTTTTTTTTCCTTTTTGTTATAAATAAATCACCTGCACTTTCCCTTCTAGAATAAATTGTGAAGTGCATATTTATGAATGCATGATTTTATTAATACAGGTTTTTTATTCATTTCTATGACACTGCATAGTTTCTTTAATTTGTATAATTTTTTAGCATCTCTAATTAATTTCACATTCTCATTTACGTACTGGATTTTCAGTAGGTTTTCTTTATTAGGTCAGTTAACGTATTAGCAATTTTGGTTATTCTTTCGAAAACTTAATTCTTGAATTTTCAAATCATGCTATTTTTCTTTCTCTTTTCTAAATTTAAAAATTAATCTGTTTTTCTGTTTTCCTTTGGTTTGTTGTTATGTCCTAACTTCTTGAGTTAGATGTTGCACTAGTTAGGATAAGATGAGCTGCAGTAACAAACTAAAACTTGTATATATGCTCTTTAGACCCATAATTTAAAAGGTCACTGGGACAGGAAAAAAAAAGAGCAGGAGGATGCTCACTTTCTAGCTTAAGTGCTTTAGCATGGAAGTGATATAGTCCATTGGCTAGTGCTAGTCGCCTGGCCGCAATCTAACTGCAAGAGAGTTGAGAAATAAAGCGTAAGGAGAATTGGTGAATACTGTCTCTCCTACATATTGTTAAAAAATATGTTTTAAAATTTGTTAATGTAAATATAGGTATCTAAAAAGTCTTAGAACAGTTTTGACCTTTAATAAATTTAAAAATATAAATGTTACAAGTAAAAATATTATTTGAAAGTTTATCTAAATTTATTATACTTTTGTAAATGGAGTTTTAATTACATGCAATTTTGTAAATTTAGAATATAACACTTTTAACATTAACATTTTTTGTTTCACGTCCTCTAGTTTAAGATGGCAAACTACTAGAAACTATTAGAAAAAAAACTTAAACATTCATTATTCAAGATTCACAAAACTAACAATATGTTAAATATAAATAATTAAAGTTTCAGATGATGTTTTCAGTGATTTTATAGCATTTATACTTCTGAAGTTATTAAAGGTTAAAACATCACTAAGAGTTTGGGACATAACATAAAAATGTGCAAAGTTATGAATTTTTCCTTTGAGCAATGCTTTATTTATATTCCATGTGGTCTGATATGTACAAATCTTTATTTTCTAAAATTTCTACAACTTCAGTTTGATTCCCTGTAGAATTAAGATAATGAGTGTTTTTATTATTAAAGTTCCAAATGCAAGGGTGGCTTTACTCTTCATAATTATTAGATTTATTATACTATGATCAGGAAATTTTGTCTGTATCACTTCTACTTCTTGGAATTTATGGAAGCTGTTTGTGACAATAAATGCTTATTTTTAAAAAATATTTCATGAGCTTTATAAAACAAGTTCATTTTTTTTTGACTTCTAAGAATAGAATTATATTTAGGGATATTCTTTTCCATTTTTTTTTTCTCTTTGAGGATCTCAAACATACTTATTTTAATTATTTTTTTTTAGATCTGTCATTTAAACATCTCATTTTCATTTAATCTTGAGTAAGTTCATTTTATGATTGATTTTTGATGGCTGGTTTTATTAGAGATGGTTTTCTTCATGGATTTTAGAAATTTCTTTTCAATCTCATCTTGGATAGGAGTTTTCAATTTTCTCTCTGACTTTATGTGTTTACTCATCACTGTGTACAGGTATTGCTGCTTCTAGTTCAACCCACTCCATCACTGCCCCACTCTTGGTTCAAAAATACATCCTGTATTTGTCTTTTTATCACTTTCAGTACCTAAGCTAGCCAGAGGCTTGGCATGATTGCCATGCTTATGTCCTCCCATCTCTCTAGGCACACAACTTCATTTAAGTAACCATCCTAGGAAGCAACCAGCAGTAATTTTTCTCCCCCTCTTTTCAAAAGGAAAGGAGTCCCATTCCAGTTTCTGATTTTCAACAGTGAGCCTGGCTTCAGTCCCCAACTTCATGTGGGACAGCTTTATTTCCCATTAAACCTAAGATCTGAACACCTGTTCATCTCTACTGGCCTCCAACTCCAATCCAATCAGGCATCCAGATTCAACCCAGCTCACCATTTGTTATTCTATTTTATTTCAGTTCATCAGAGATATATTTTGTCAATATGACCATATCTCTCTCATTTTCTTCTGCTCTGTTTTATCATCATTTTTATGTGTTTTTAACAAAGTGTGAACTTAAAATTACATCTTTATGAATTTTTTTCTTATCCCTTCTTAATGACATTAGAGTAGTTCATTGTGTGAATGCACTATAATTATTAAGTAGTTCCCCTAATGATGGGAAATTCACTATTTCTAGTTTGGGGGCTATTAAAACAAAATGTTGCACTGAAAATCTTTCTGTATATATATTCATTTTTTTAAGATTTTATTTATTTATTTGAGAGAGAGAGAGTGATCTTAGCCAAAAGGCCGAGAAGCGATTGGGCTACTAATTAAATTAAAGTAAATTTAAAAATATCAAAAACATTATAGACATGTACATATATTTAATCTAATATTTATATATATGGCTCTCTTTAATATCTTCAATATTCATAAATATGCATATGTAATTATGAGTTATGATGCCTCAAATAGTTTGATATATTGTGGTTTACTATACTTTTTTTTTTTTTAAAGATTTTATTTATTTATTTGAGACAGAGAGAATGAGAGAGAGAGAGAGCACATGAGAGGGGGGAGGGTCAGAGGCAGAAGCAGGCTCCCTGCTGAGCAGGGAGCCCGATGCGGGACTCGATCCAGGGACTCCAGGATCATGACCTGAGCCAAAGGCAGTCGCTCAACCAACTGAGCCACCCAGGCGCCCTGTGGTTTACTATACTTAAGCCACAGATTAAATTAGAATCAGATTGATGGTTAAACTATTACCTTTCACATTTTGCTTTTATTTTTTATTCTATTTATTTTTATTTGTGTGTGTGTGAGAGAGAGGACTTAAATTCTACTCCTTCAGCAAATTTCAGTTATACAATGGAGTGTTATCAACTACAGTCACCATGTTATACTGTATTTCCCTCTGATGATGCAACATAAATTTTATTTCAGTTCTACTTTTTTACATTAAATTGTGGTTTACATGATGACTATTTGATACATATATGTGATGTTTCATATTAAATGGATAATCCAAATCCCAAGTCAACACACATAAAATTGTCTCTCAGAATCCAATTTTCCAAAGATACCCAGCGTATGGAATCAAAATACACTATCCCCCAAATATGCTACTTTTACATAAGGATTATTTTCAGCTGAAAACATTTGAAGTTCAACAGATGTAGAAGGAAACCTTCCCATAGCTTCCTTAATCTGACTATAAGCATAAAACTTCTGAGAAATGAGGACTGCCATAAATCCTTTTGTAGAGAAGTTTTATGGCCATGGAGAAAATAGAAAATCAGTGCCACAATGGACCTGCACACATTTTATTAACTAGCCCTTATCGTCCATTAGTTCCCCCATATATTTACCTACCTACAACTTGCCATCCCTATAAACTCAAAGTCCTTTTCCTTTCTTTTCTCACCTTTCCACAAATTTACTATTATTTGCTAAATTCTATATAAGCCCAAGTTCCAACCACCCCCTGGAGTTACTCATCACTGAGTTTTCCTACATGCGTGACGTATGTGTATATAAACTTGTTTTTTTCTTTCTTTTCTTATAATCTATCTGTTGTCTATCTAATTTAAAGGGCCCCAACCAATGAATCTAATGTCGGTATAGAAAAAGGTTTTTCCTCCTTACATTATTATTTAACATGTTATTCATCTATTAAATTCCAATCAATACAGTATGTTCCAAAAAGATAATTTCTAAATTTAAAGTCACATTTTTTAACCAATAACCCCCAAACTAAGACACTTAATGTAACAATTGAAAAGAGTCACATAATTGTGAAAAATATTGTTTGAAAAGTAACCATTTTGAAAACACAACTCCCTCATTAAGAATGAGCCTCAGGAGTATTTATTTCTCTATACCCATGTTAGCTTATATTTATCTCTTTATTTCTTAGTTGAATGCTTAATTGAAAACAGGAAGTGTGTCCAAATAAAGAAACACAATTTCTTTTTATATTTTTAGATGCCCATGGGCCATGTGGTTTCCAGAGTTTTGTTTAATCATAGCTGTGATAACTTTTCATTTCTACCTTTTGGTTCAAATACTTAATAAGGAGCAAAATGAATCACCAAGCGATTAGGCAATTCAAAAAACAATTTCACCTCATCCCAGAGATGATTCCATAATATATCCTGAAATCTATAGGAATTGTTTCCATGGATTATTGGATTGATGATATAACCCATTTCACAATTATACCACAGTAGTTAATTGTAATATTTTTTTTTTCACTAAACTTCAGCTCATCATCTGGTATAAAGAGGAAAATATGTAAGTTGGTTTATTATGTCAGGTAGAACCTACTCTATGTAGAAAAACAAAATGGAACAGTCATAATAATAGAATAACATCATAAAAAAAATAAAAGCCACAATGACTTTCAAAACAATTCAGTTTTGAATGATAAACATCACCTTTATCTTAATGAAATCTAGCAACAGCACAATTGAATTTAAGAATCTACTGTACTTGAAAATAAATGTATATAATTCTGCCTTTCCATTTCATTCATCCTCATGAAATTTTAGGGTGAGGATTTATCTGTGGAAAGAGGAATGCTGTCTGTGGGTTTAGCATACTTATCTCTTTCTGGAGTCTGGCATTTCAGACTCTGAATCCAGGATTGCATGGTCTCAAATCCCAATTCTCCCATGCTGTCTCTTTTGACTTTTTTTTAAACTTGAGCATGTTAAAAAGTTTTCTGGCCTTCAGGTTTTTCACTGTGAGTTGGGATGATGAGATGAGTTCACGGAGAAAACATTCTTTAGAGCGGTGCTGGGCCCATAGATAGTTCTCCATAAATGTTAGCTAGTATTATTATCATATGTAAAATATGAGCAAACTTACTAGAAACACAAGAACCTTTTTTATGCAGGTAAGATACACACTGAGGATGGGCCAAAGGGTTTCTACCTCCAGGAACCCCAAGGTGGAGGATGAACCGATGTATTGCTTACCTGTACTCCGACAGGAAAACTTGGTTTTGTGATCACACAGTCGTAATGTCCCATTGCAGCCTTTTTCATCACTACCATCTTCACAATCTTTTTCCCCATCGCAGCGCCACAGATCAGGAATGCAGTTTCCATCGGGATGGCACTGAAATTCATTCCCGTTACAACCAGCAGGAGAACGAATCTCTTAAATTGAAATGAGGGAGGGAGAGGCAGAGGGGGAAAGATAGGAGAGAAATTATTATTTTACTTGATGATTTTTTCACCTTTTTTTTCTTTTCAGGCATAAGTATGCTGCCAGAGAGAATGTATTTTCACTTTAGTTGTTTTATAGCTGTAATACTCTCGTTAATGATTAGAGGAAATGATGTTTCTTGCCTCCCGCAGAATTCCTGAAAGTGCCACATACATTAGGAAAAAGGAAGATATGTAGATATTCTGTTGTGATTTGTATTAGAACCTCAAGAATGAGATCTTTAAAGGGCTTTTTGCTGTGGCATATGTGAGATTTCACACTCTACACTAAATGTCAAGTCTCTGGTTGGTCTTTTGACATTTCTTTAGACAACTTCTTTCAGACTAGTAAAGGGTAAATAACCAAAAAATCATAAGTACTTTCTGATTAACAATATCTTTGAAGAATAATGTCCAAAATTTTGAAAACAAACAAACAAAAAGCTCCAGATAATAAGCAAATTCTTTAGGACATAAGATTTCAATTCTAGAATGAGAACAGTCACACATAAGAATTTGAGGTGTTATGAATTCAAGTTCAACTTACCAATTAATAACTCATACAGTTCCCAGATAATAGTATTCCTCAAAACCTGTTGACTAAAAATATAGATTAAATTCTACAGGTTAAATTCTTGCATAAGCAAGAATAAGGAAACATCAATGTTGGGGATATGGATGCTTTACAGTATAACAATTGAATATGGCTATCATTAGCAGTATTTTAAATTGTTATTAATATCTAATATTACAAAATATCATATTAACCAGTATCTCCAAATTCTGTTGTAAAATAGATTTTAGTATGTATTTTTCTGAATCTAATTTTTTTAAAGATTTTATTTATTTGACAGAGAGAGACAGCGAGAGAGGGAACACAAGCAGGGGGAGTGGGAGAGGAAGAAGCAGGCTATCCGCAGAGCATGGAGGCTCGATCCCAGGACCCTGGGATCATGACCTGAGCCAAAGGCAGATGCTTAACAAGTGAACCACCCAGGTGCCCCTCTATATCAAATTTTTAATGTAATAAACTTGTTGCATATTTCCTACAGCTATATTCAGCAATTTATCTACATTGCCTCTATATTAGCAATTAATCTATATCATTATGATAAATTTAAAACAGTTTTAGGTGAGTTACCCATTACTTAAAGCTGGTTTGGTAGGAATCATGTGTTTATGAGTTACGATTAAATTCACTTGAGGTCAAAGCTAACAATATCATTTATATCACCAACGCAGTTACTTAATCTTTTTAGACCTCTATGTGTTTACCTAGAGAGTAAAGAGTCTACAGGGTTGTTGTGAGGAAATAAATTGGATATCTGTAAATAATTATTTTAGCTACAAAATTTTATTTTTGCTGTTATTTTCTATAATATAAATATTCATTTTCTGAATTTTTCTCAATTTAAAGACTTCCAAAAACTATAATATGTCAGGTGATACAATATTATAAAGATGCACAAAATAGACTTACCTCTACTCCTTAAGTATTTCTAAAGCAGTAACAACAGCAAAAATATATATAAAATGAGCCCCACTGTAGCAGGAATAAAGTTGTTTTGGTAGAACATAGCTATTCCAATTCACAGAAAATCTATAGGACTAAGTTTTGTTTTTTTTTAAAGATTTTATTTATTTTATTTGACAGAGAGAATGAGAGAGAGAGCACATGAGAGGGGGGAGGGCCAGAGGGAGAAGCAGACTCCCTGCCGAGCAGGGAGCCCGATGCGGGACTCGATCCAGGGACTCCAGGATCATGACCTGAGCCGAAGGCAGTCGCTTAACCAACTGAGCCACCCAGGCGCCCTATAGGACTAAGTTTTAAAAGTAACCACTACAAAGAACACTTCTACTCATCCCACTCAACTTACAGAGAAGGCATTGAGTTTAGGATGGCTTTGAAGTCCCTTCCAAGAAGAGACTTTTTCTACTTTCCTAGTCATGCAAATCATTCTGACTTTGGGTATATAGAGTGTTCATGATTAAACAAAATGTCTGCGGGATGCCTGGCTGACTCAGTCGGTTAAGCGTCTGCCTTCAGCCCAGGTCATGATTCCAGGGTCGTGGGATGGAGTCCCACATCGGGCTCCCTGCTCAGTGGGGAGCCTGCTTCTCTCTCTGCTGCTCCCCCTGCCTGTGCTCTCTCTCTCTCTCTGATATATAAAATCTAAAATAAATCTAAAATAAAATCTATAAATCTAAAATAAATACATAAATAAATAAATAAAATGTTTGCTTCCACACACAAAATCAACAAAGACGGTAGAGTCTGTGCACATTCAGGAGATATATATGGAATGTGATACAGCAAACTCCCACCATCGTTACTTTGTCATCTGCGGAGTGTACTATTTAGCAGTATGGCCTAACTACTATAGTGGTAAAGAATGCTGGGACAGGTCTCATAAACAAGATATTGTGAAGTCTTCAAACCTGGAGTCTTTTTAAAGGTAATTTGAGAATTCTACGTGATTTCAATATGCAGGAAGAGCAAAGGAGACAAATCAAATGGAGTTTCGAGACCTAGTCAGCTCTTAAAGTGATTCCATGGTGAGGAGGTGGACTGTCATGCAGCAGTGAAATGGCCTTTGGTTCTTTTACTGACTACTTCAACTTCCTTGAAAACAAAATACAAACTTTGGCTCAGCTGAATTTTAAAACCTGTAGTATGAGCTCAGCCAATAATGCATAAAGGCTCTATTTCAGGTAATTGTCATTCAGTGATTCCAAATACTTAATAATGGAAGGTATAGTCTATTTACTTTTCTGCATTCTGTAAAATAAGAGTTGAAGACTGGCAGCTCATATATTGAATTTGTCCCTCAGCATGTTTAATTTGGCAAACATACTATTGACCTCTTAAAAATCTGAAGATTTCCTATAAAAATATCTAGATTTTCCAGTTCCTTGAAAAGTAAGATGCTTGGGCTAGCATCCTTGCAAGGTAACAACTGCTACCCGCTTTACATGGGGCATTATAATACATTATATATATTAACATATATGTTATGTTATATAACATATGCAACAATATATTAATATATATTTTATGTTATATTAATATATATTATATGTATTAACAGCTTCCTATTATAATGAAGAGATGAAGATACTCATTTTTATTGTATTTTCCCTAGTTGATTTTTTTTCCTTGGTGGACGTGGACAGTCGGGCAACTGCAAACTACATTTTCTTTTGTTTCTGAATCTACTTCTGAAAAGCTGCAGAGAAAATTTGGTTTCACTCTTGCTTCAATACTAGTACTAATTTTATTCTCTTCTGCAAATTAGTATTCCTTCTTTATAAGTCCAACTTATGGATAGTCATGAATAATCCTGAAATTCATCATGCTTCTCTCTTTGCAATAGCCTCTTATAATTTAGAGCCAAATTTATGAATCATTTTTCATATATGAATTTATTTGGAACAATCTCACTCTCAGATTTATTTACATTGCTAAATCTTTTTCTGCTTCTTTAAAAAAGTCCTGGGTGCCTGGGTGGCTCAGTCGTTAAGCGTCTGCCTTCAGCTCAGGTCATGGTCCCAGGGTCCTGGGATCGAGACCCACATCAGGCTCCCTGCTTGGCGGGAAGCCTGCTTCTCTCTCTCCCACTCCCCCGGCTTGTGTTCCCTCTCTCGCTCTCTCTCTCTCTGTCGAATAAATAAAATTAAAAAAAAAGTCCTTCCTCTTTATAATATTTTATCTTTCCAGGTAATCATTTTGATTATTTCTGAAAATAATTAGCATGCTAAGTAAATAAAGAAACAGGATAGTGATACGTAAGGAAATTTTGAGAAGAAATACATTACATTTAAAAGTACCTAATTGAAGAAACACGATATTAGCTTAAATAAAATTAAATGGTATATACCAAATTCTATACTATATTTCTATTCCTCTTCCCATCCTTTATTTCTTCAGGTACTATGTTGCCTCAAGAATGTCAATAATAATGAAAGGAATTCTATGTTTAACTAATTATTGTAAAAGTCATGCTTTGACTCTTTTAAACATATTTTGGATTTGGTTTCAAAGATCTAGTTCTTTAAAGTCGTGTTAAGTCATTAACTCAATGACCTAATGGGAAATTCTCAAGAAGATTTATATAAACTAAGAAATCTAGATAGATCAACCTGATTCAAAAAAGAGACTTGCAAAAGGTAAACTGCTGCTTCAGGAGAAGCAGTATGATGTGATCCAGCAGTGTGGCGACTTTACATATAGAACCCGAGCCTTTTAGCTCAATGTTATTTACCTCTGGAAATAAGCGAGATAAATAAGCTGTGGTTACACAGACAAGGTGGCATCGATGAAAGGGAGAGTATGCTGCTATTGTCTGAGGTTTTTTGTTTTTTGTTTTTTTTAAATTCAATTTGCATTTTCTTTGCTTCGCTTGGTATTGTTTGGTTTGTCTATTTGTACTTCATAAGTGAATCTACTCATTTGTTTTCTTATTCTAAATAAACATTTATCTTATGAATCTAAAAACAAATGTGATATTTCCCTGAAGCTTTTCTTCTTCCTAAACTACTCGTGTCTAAACTTCTATGGGTGGGTATACTATTTATTAATTGACACCACACACAACCAGATCATAATAAGTTTAAAATGACAGTATAGTCTAGAGAAGGAAATACAGTAACACCATTATAAATATTCAAATCTAAGTGATGAAACAATTCTCCTTTTAATAATGTTTACATACATGTCACTAATGTAACCCTCCTGATCCTAGTTATATTATTCCCCCAAACTTGGATTCCCTTCATCTATTAATGTCCATAATTTTCTTTAAGACTCAATTAAAAAAACAATTATATAGGACCGGGGCTCTTATTCTGGTGTCTGCAGATTTAGGAAATTCATGGATAAGCTTTAGAGATTTATAAGCTCTCAGATTTTACATGATGCTTTACGTTGTTATACATCTTTTCCCCTGTGGAAGGGACTCAGAGCTTTTTTTGACTCACAGAGAACTCTAAGGAGAATGCCAAGACCAATTTCACACTTTCCTGTTTTTATTTTTAATTCCCATTCCATACACCTTGCATGTAAACAGTAGTTTATATGGCATTTGATTTTGCTTGTGCTTCAAATTCATCATACTAGAATGGATTAAAACCCAGTGAAAAAAGATCACTCATCTGTTCCTTTTGATTTTGATTAAAAATAAGCAAAACTGCTTATTGAGAGCACCCCACTTCACAGAAACAAAACCCACAAATCAATATGTCTGTATTTATACAGATGATAAGCAGCAGAGGTGATATTTGAGCCTACATAATTAAACTTAGAGCCTGCTTTCTTTACCACTGTACCATTTCTACCTTTTTGCAAGTCTTTTCTCATGTAGAGCTTAAGAATGAAAAAAAAAAAATCAGCTCATATAATAATCATGAAGTAACAATAAACTCATTTACATTTTGTGTTTCAAATACTGTTGTTCAATCTATTTCATTTCGAATAAAGTGTAATATTTATTTTATTCTGTTGCAAAGTCATGGTAAAATTTGGTCTTTTATGAAAATGAGAGAGCACCATGGATTCTTATAACAGAGGAAAAGAAAAGAGTTCTTTTCATGATTAAGAGTCAGGCAGGGGCTGGGGGAGAAGTAGAATGGGACAAAAGATAATCTGAACAAAGTTAGCAGCATTCATAAAATTCTATGTAGAGTGTGATGGAGAAGGGGAGAAAGAGAAAACTAGACAGGTGGGCAAAGCCTGGACCTTGAATGACCCTGTGTGCTTTGCTAAATGGTTTGGATTGAAGCCTGAAGGTTACTGGGAATCACAGAAAGACCTTCCACTAGATTCTGATAATGCTCAGATACACAGTATTTATAGATCACTTGGGGAGCATTTAGACAATAAATAGAAAGAGAAAAAATTCTAAGATGTTTTAAATTTACAAGGATATATATATACATATACACATATGTGTATGTATATATATATATATGCTTCTATTTCATTAGCTCAAACACTCAAAGTTTATACTAAAGTCAAGTAGACTATCACACACACACACACACACACATTTTTATATTCCTTCCCTTTCCATGTCTCATCCAATTCCCTCACATAAATTAAAAATACCCCAAACCTATTTTTCAATGTCTGTTAGGTTTGGGTGTGTGTTGATGTTTAGAAACATGCTGTCCTCTGCCAGAAAATACAGAAAAAAAAAAAATTGTGGAGTTTTATTTCCTCCTAACTTCTAGCCAAATGAAATCTGCTTCTGTTAACAGTTGTTGATTTTCCCCTGGATGGAGAGCTGCATTCCTCCGAGGAGCCTGTGATGACCATTCCAACCTGAGTTCCAGGCCTGTGTGTTTCCCCAGAGCCCCAGTTGCTTAAGCTTTAGGGCTTGGCACACAATCTATCTTCGTAATATGGCTTGTCCCAGTGGAGTGTTAAAATGATGACTATCTTTATATGTATATGCTCATGCTGCTTTACTGTTATGTTTTCATGTTGCTGATGCTGGTTACATTTTTAACTAATGCAATTTTATTGTATTTTTGCCCCGAAGCTATTTAAACCAAGCATACAATTTGGAGAATCTAATAAATAAATAAATGCAGAGCCCTGAAGGAAATGTGGCAACCAATGGTGGAATTTATCCCAATATTTAAATGAATTCACTGTGACTAAATACTTGCAGTTAGAAGACTAGCAACTGTACAGAGACATAAAGGAATTTTTCCTCCGAAAATTAAAAAAAAAAAAAGAAAAGCAGGATTGAAAAAATATACCATACCTTTTTTTTTTCTTTTTTTTTAGTCAGAATACATTTTTTGGTTTATAAGAAATGTTAAAGCCCCTCTGAGAAAATAACTAATAATGGTGTTGCAAATATAATGAATTATTTAAATTGTGAGACCAATCTGGGTAGAAAAAAATGACTTTTTTATTGTTTTAATGGAGTTTATACATTAACTTGTCATTCACTGTAAAATGCTTTGAAAAGTAAAAAGCACTATGCATTGCATGTGCATACAGCTTCCTGCATTACCTATAATCACCATGTGTCAGTCCCTGCTCTTTCCTAGCTTGAATCACTATGCATTAATAATTCCTGTACCTAAGGCAGCTGTTTGCTCCAGATACCTAGATATTCTTCACTTGCCTGGAACCACTGAAAATCGGTTTGGCAGTATGTCAACAGTTTCATTTCATTTTCGAACAGAGTGTGGACCTAACCTTGGCCTTTCTGCCTCAAGAGACCCTTAACATCCCATTAGGAGGTTAGGCTATCCTTTGTTTATATAGATCCTTAGGGGAGGGGTGCGTGTTAAAACCTGCCTCCCAGCCTGTGTAGAGCCTGTGTTGGGGTTGATGAGATGCACTGTTCTGCTCTTCTCCATGTTACATGGGACGGATTCCCCAGGGGCTGTGGCCTGTGTGATGGCATTATAATCTCTGCTGTGAACTAATAATGAAGTCAAACCCAGAGCCTCCCCTCTTCAACTTGTCCTCATCCCAGTGGACCTTGATGATGGCCTGCCTGTCATCTAGGTTATAGATGTTACCATTTGGTTATTAACCTGACCGCCCCTCACTCCCTTCCACTCCAACATACAGGGCACGGTTTTTGTGTTTTACTTTCAATTCTACAAACTCTTTTTACCCTTGCATGTAGCCCTCACTGGAGATTATCCTGATAAGGAAGTGGATGGAACTATCAAAACCATTTATTAGGACATGGGATTTAATGGGAACTTTAATAATAAATAAGAGACAATATTTCAAATCTTTAATGTTTACTGTCTGGTTCAGTTAGAAAAGTGGAAGTAAAAGAGAAGAAAAAAAAAAAAGAAAAGTTGAAGAGAAGGAAATGGGAAAGAATGTGTGGATACCTAAACACAAATTCAATTATTGTAATACTAAAATGATTTGAGTGTTGAAAACGCATAGACATATAGACACAAAAAATATATTGAAGCAGAATTTCAATTCATGACACTAAATATCCCCCAGTAAGGTAAAATATAGAAGCAAAATCTGGGCGCCTGGGTGGCTCAGTTGGTTAAGCGACTGCCTTCGGCTCAGGTCATGATCCTGGAGTCCCGGGATCGAGTCCCGCATCGGGCTCCCTGCTCAGCAGGGGGTCTGCTTCTCCCTCTGACCCTCCCCCCTCTCATGCTCTCTCTATCTCATTCTCTCTCAAATGAATAAATAAAATCTTTAAAAAAAAAAAGAAGCAAAATCTATGTAAAGCAAATAAAACATTGTTTTTAGTTCATTAAAATTAAGTTTTGGGGTGCCCGGGTGGCTCAGTCAGTTAAGCATCTGACTAGATTTTGGCTCAGGTCATGCATGATCTCGGGGTTGTGAGATCCAGCCCTGCATTGGGCTCCGCACTGGACGCCTGCTTAGGATTCACTCTCTCCCTTTCCCTCTGCCCCTCCCCACCCTTCCCTCTCTCTAAAATAATAATAATTAAATTAAATTAAGTTTTGATATTTGGAACTCTACCATGAGCATTCCATTTAGAATTTAACATATCATGGGAATGATGAACTTCTACATTCTCTAAATATTAGTGTACAGAATGTATTAGTCTGTTGAATTGGCTGTGTAATTGAGAAATCTGTTTTTCCATTTACTGTTCAAATTAGCCAATCACCTTAATAGCTATGTTAGATACCAACTATTAACTAAAACAGGTGGCAATACAGATATTTTACATTTGGAATTTACCTCTTGGCTTAGCAATATGCTTAGCTCACAACAGGCATCAAATATTTACTGGAACAAAATTTTAAATATTACGTTATTTAATTTGATATTTTAAAATAATGTGGAATATTCCTATGTAGAAAGAATGTATAGCATATATGTATACACACACACACACACATAAGGCATACGTTTGAGGAAAGGCCAGAGAATATTATTTAGAAATTATTAATGGCTTATCTTTTCTTTTTTTGGCCTTGTTTTCCTGCCCATTATTTTTTGCCTTTGTCTTTTAAGATTGATTCTATGGAATGGGCATAAAGGATTATTTAAGATTATAGTTCCGTTAGAGTGTGTCTCTACTTGTGTTTTAAATAATGGGTCAGCAAGCTATGACCTGTGGACCAATTTTGGTCCACTACCTATTGTCATAAAGAAAGTTTTATTGAGACACAGCCATAATCATTTGTAGACATATACTCTATGGCTTCTTTTGTTCCAGAACAGTGGAGTTAGGTAGTTGCAATAGGCAAAATCTAAAATATTTACTATCCGACCTTTTACAGAAAATATTTGCCAACTCCTGTTCTAAAATGGGGTAAATTCTGGTTATGATTCATAGAAAATACCATTAAAGTGCATACATATCAATAATAACAGCATGCTGTGCTGAAAGATTCTGATACCAGTGAATATTCTGTTCCAGGAAGGTCATGGCAATTTAAGTGGATGCTCTTATGCACCAAAGTTATTTGTGGAAAGGTTTTAGATGCAAATAATCACAATTCATTCCTTGGGAGGCCCATGTGTACACAAATACCATCCTAAAACCAAAATAAATTTCCTAACAAAAAGTGAATAAATCTGGTCATTACATTGCAGGAATACAATATCTAAGTACAAATTCAGTTGATGCCTCACATAAATAAAGGAACAAAGGCTGACAGTTCAAATAGGTTCTGAAAGAATCTAACTACCAACTATTTATACAGGAAAAAGGCAAAGTTCTATCCTATTGCTTATTTCTTCACTCTCACAAGAGCATGGCCCTACTCAATTACTGAGAGGTGAATTAATTATTTTGTAGATCATCCATGCCCCTTGTCTCTTTTCTTTTTTGTTTGTTTGTTTGTTTGTTTGTTTTAATTTGTCTATTTTCTGCTGAATGCCTGAAGTCCTACCATTTCACTGATCACTACCCACAATGGGAGAATAAGGAAGCAGAATTTAAGACTGTGGAAATTAATTCACTCTTGCCCTTATTTTTTGGCTCTATTAAAAGAAGAGGAAACAGGCTGAGGTTCTTCATTAAAATTAAGTCTTTTTGTTACCTATTGACTTTTGTTATTAATTATATCTTTTAAAAAACAAGAGATGTTCTTCTGCTTAGTGTCAAGATGCATAATTATTGTCAATACAAGAGCTAAATTTATCTAAGAATAAGTGTAGATCTGTTATATTCTGTATAGTTAAGATGAAGATAATTGACTTCTTTCTTCCTATTTTTATGAACCTTTTTAATATTTTATTTTTAAAATTATACTTATCTGATTCCCTTTAGTTGTCCTGATAATCACAGATAATGCTAGAAACATTATGGATTCTCAAAACAGGCTTTGTTATTAATTGATTCAAAAGCCTTGAGTCTTCTTTGCTCTTGATGTAAAAGTTGTTTGCAGTATTGAGGTTAAAATGACCTTTAAAGAGCTATTTTGTCCGGGAAAACAAAAAGAGGTTTCCTATGGATAAAATCCATTCATAATTAACATTGTTTTGATATCTCAGTGTTAACATTTCCTGAGGAAAATAAATCAATCTGCGAGAAAATAAAGTTAAGCCAGACAATTGGTATCTCATTGAAAGTGGATATTATACCTCTCTAAAAGTAGATGAAGTTTAAATTTGCTTTTACTTGTATTTTATCAGAAAACAATCCATGTTTTCATTAAAGGAGGATAATTAAAAGTCACTAGAAGAGAAGATCATATGATTTTGCTGACTACATAATTTGCTAATTTCTTCAAATTCAAAGACAATATTTTATTCTCAATAAAATTCAGTGAGACATAGCAGCAGTTATTTTGATTGTGTGTTTTAGTAAAAATTAACTGAAAGCACCTTCAGAATATTTTCATAAAAGAAAAACAAAACAGATGATTGAGTCTGATTGTGTATAGTATTTATTGGTATCTTGTTTCCTATGTTGTTAGGATTAAACTGTGCTGCTAAAAACGTGATGGGTTCAGCTGAGATGGGATAGGATATAGACCAGAAGTCAAGAGATAGTGGTTTTAATTTCCATTCTCTCCATGCTTCAACGTGTAACCTAAGTCTTCGGCCACAAATCGAGTTTTGATAACTGCACTCCTCCGGGTGCATTCAATCTCCTTAGGTAGGATATTATCCTTTTTGGTTGGCCTTACAGTCTGATTTTCCTGGATTTTCCACAAAGAATTTAGCATAATCATTTATATCCAAAACCTCTGGGGCACCTGGGTGGCTCAGCTGGTTAAGCGTCTGTCTTCAGTTCAGGTCATGTTCTCAGGGTCCTGGGATTGAGGCCCACATTGGGCTCCCTGCACGGTGGGGAGCCAGCTTTTCCCTCTCCCTCTGCCCCTGCTTGTGTTCCCTCTCTCGCTGTGCCTCTCTCTGTCAAATAAATAAATAAAATCTTAAAAAAAAAAAAAATCCAAAACCTCTCCTGAAAATGTCTTCCTGGCTAAAAGTTTTCAGTCTCAAATCTCTAACACAGAACATGATCAATTCCTTTTAGGAAGCAGCATGTTTTTGTTACTGTTATATACTCATAAGGATAATTTTATCTAAATGAGCCCTTTTTCTCATCTGCCTGATAAAATAACTGAACTGAATGATCTTTCATTTTCTCCCAGCTTTCTAAATTTTCTAAGTCTATGAGGTGAAACTTTTATGGCAGACTAAGATTCTTTGGGTGACTGAAGAAATTGTCTTTGTGGGAATGTCCACAGCTATTGTAATGACGAAGTTTCAGAATCTACTTTATCAAGGAGAGTTGTGGGAGTGAGAGAACAGAAACAAACAAACCAAAAAAAGAGACAGGCAGATTTACTGCGGTTATTTAATATAATGTTTCAGGTTCCTTCTAGTGCTCTTTGGGAAATTTCATTACAATGACCTGTAATAAGTAGAAAGTTCTTTCTTTTCTCTTAAAGAAAAATGAGAATGCAATGGAGAAAAACATAGTAATTATTTGGAGATCATATAAATGTTATGCATAAAGAGTTAGAAAAAAAGGGAAGGGGTGAATTATATTCCATCATTACACAAGCAGGGAGCTCGATGGAAGAATAAAGAACAGAAAATCTTTGCTTGAAACTCCAGCTGTGTAATCCTAGGCAAGTATTTTAACCTCTCTGAGTAATCCTTATTGTTAGGACTAAATGGAATAACAAATGTCAAATACCTGGCAACTAGTGGGTGGCCAACATATGCTAACTCTTCCTCCCAACACTGAATTATTACTAATGGGATCTTCTCACTCACTTACTGTTAAATAACAGATACTAGAAAAATTAAACTCTTCCTATCTTTCTGGGAAGTACTATCTATTGGACAGAGAGGATGTAAACAAAAATAAATAAACACTAATACAAGATAAGGGAGATTTCCTATCTATTTTATTTTATTGAATCCTGGACTGAAAGTGCAAATATTTATTGGATAAATGAAAGTGATTACACTTTATTAAGGAGATGTACGTGAATAGATCAGTATGCCTCGTCTTAAACGTCATCATGAAAATAAACTCCAGGATCTGGGGATAAGGCAAAGAAACAGAAAAGAAAGTTACTAGTAACACAAAATGAATAAGGGTTGAATTCTGAGGGTCTAATCAAATTTTGTGGTCAAGAAATAAACTCTTTCACTCAATAATTATTTACTGAGCATTAACTGTGTATCAGATATCGTACTTGACTATGAAACTACAAAGACAAAATTATTCTAGCTTCGTTCTTATATCTGTGAACAGGGAAGTAGTAAGGCAAATGAATGAATGAAGGAATAAATGAATGAATGAGGACAGAGCCCCCCAAAAAGTGAAAGTTTCCAAAGCAGAAACAGAGTTAAGCAGTTAAAGCAAAAGAATATGACCATGTGTAGGAATACATATTAATAATGTTATACACTTAACTGCCTAATGGATTTGGGAACTTGTTAAAGATTATTCATAATAAATCAAAATTGAAGGTCAATACATATTTAATTTCAAATTTGCATTTAATTTGCATTTGTGATGTAAATAAAAGATCACATATGTTCTATCACCCAGCTCATGTGCCTAGTGCACCTGGCAGTAAATATTCCCTTTGTAGACAGCCAAACAGAAGGCATTAAAGGACAGTGACCATAAATCAGGATCAGATGACCCTTCAAAGTAAAGAAAAATCCAAATATTTGAGGGATATTTCAGTTGCATTTAGGCGAAATTGCAAAATTTAGGCAAAATCAATTCTAGAGAAGCCTGTTCTATTATCCCATCAGGTCTGTGCTGAAATTATTGGGTATAAATTTTTACAACAATTTCTGAATGGAAATTGACCTAAAGAATAGCTGTCTAAAGATATTAAAAAAAAATTTTATGTTTGCTTTAGAAATGCCTTATTCCTTGGGAAAATTTGGTTAAGACTATTCCCAAAAGAGTAGAAGAACGAAAGTATACATAATTCAAATGAATTAAACTGTCAACAATAAGATTAATTCTATATATTTTTTATTTTATAGATGCATATGTCCAGTCTCCTTTTTTCATTCTTTCTTCCTTTCTTTCTTTCTTTCTTCCTCTTTCTTTCTTCCTTCTTTCTTTCCTTCCTTCTTTCCTTCCCTCCTTTCTTCTTTCTTTCTTTCTTTCTTTCTTTCTTTCTTTCTTTTCCTTTCTTTCTCTCTCTCTCTCTGTCTTATTTTTCCTTCTAGACAGAGAGTTAAAGACTTGTAAGAAAAGACTGAAATCTCATTTTAACTCCACTCTTCATGTCTTCACAGGTAAAACCATCTTTTTACAAAACTTTTTAATACTTAATAAATGACCAGGCCTAAGGCTCTAAAGGGAGGTCCCTCATACCAAATTGCTTGAGGGTCACTTATTTTTTCCATTTGTAAAAACTATTCACCCAGTAGCTCTACAAAAGACTCACTATAGAAATATGTGCCAACCAAAGTAGTCAGAACCAAAAAAGAAACCAGAGCTAAATTAATGATAAACAGGCAATGATGCAAAGGAAGGAATCATTGTGCTATGGATTGTCTTTCTATTCACCTCTTGCTTGTAGACTCTGTGTGTGCATGCGTGTGTGTAGTGCTTTCTAAAGATACTGCGTCTTGTTTGCCTAGTAAGGGAGCTTGGAAGTGAGAGGAAAGACCATCACAACATTAAGGGGAAGGAGATGAATATAAATTTATCTAAAAGGGGACTAGCAATTAATAGTTTCTCCACATATTAGTCACACTAATGATGAAAGAAAAATGATCATCACTATAGAAATTCTTTTTTGAAAGTGGTTTCATAGAGAATATGAATGAACTTAAATTCAGGAATTTTCTAAAAAGGGGATAATATATGGAATGTTCCATTTCCTGGTTTCTTCTGCTCCTTTACCATTAAAAGTTAACTCAAGAGTATTTTTGCCCTTTTGAAAACAATTTGAGTTGAGAGAAACTACACACATGCTCTTTTAACCCAGGCAATGTACAGCAAAGTGCTGAGCAATTATATGGTGGATTTGATCAGTTTTGACAGCCTGTCTTGAAACTTAAGCTAGAATCCCCTGCTCTTTCTTCCACAGCAGGTTTTGAGACTGAATTATATGACTAATTGCACCAAATTTCTACTTTACTTTGGCAATGGCCTTACAAAGCTTGCGTGTGCAAAATGACTTTCCTGATCAGCTTTAACAATTCTATCTGTCATGATTATTTTACAACTTCCATATCAGAATACATAAAATAATGATGGATAAGAATATTTGAATGCCCTCTGAAACACTCTGAATTGTATCAAAGTCACCCTAGAACATCCCCATGCTTTCTTCAATTCCTGCAACTTGTATTCACCAAATAGAGTATTTGATTAGGGAATTTATAATCTGATAAATATAAATTAGTTCAGGAAGTTCTCATTCTTTTCTTGAAACATATCCAAGAATCATGTAGATTATCTGGATCATTTCCTTAGTATGTATAATGCCGTAATCATATTAGAAATGCATGGTATTCACATTGACAGTATGTGCTTTACAGTAACGCACTTGTGAAATTGAGGTGCTCTAAAGGGAAAGGCCATTAATATTAAATAGACACTGATTCTATAATAATCCAAACCTAAGAAATTATCTAGTGAGGCTACCAGGGGATGGGCCACTCACTGTAGATACTCATGGAGCTAAAGCAATCTCTCCAAAAGTTCTTAATGTGCCATGATCATTTTAACTTAGAGACAAATTCACATAGAGAAGAGGGATGGGATCTCACTTCTGAGACGAAAGTAAACTGACTCTGGGGCAATTTATCTTTCACAGCATATCAGGGGCAGTGCCAGCAGACCACAGATATACACCTCGTGAGGAGCCCACGACGACGTCTGCAAGGTGGGGGGAAATGCAATTTATATTCAAAGCGTAACTTAGTAATGACATGTCAACCATACCCCAGATGAATGTTTCCAACCTATAAGAAAACAAGGAACATACATTTTTGTACACCTTTTCTTTCTGCATGCAAGGTTAGTGGTAAGTAAAAAGCTCTAGTTCCTGTATGTTAGTGAACCAACTAAAGTAAGAGAGAAAATGACAAAAGAATGAGATAGACATAAACGGGGGTGGGATAGAAAGAAAAACAGAACGAGAAAAAGGGAAAGAGGAGGGGGAGGGAGGGAGGAAGTGACAGAGAGAGGAAACAAAAGAAAGACAAAAGGAATCATGTCAGAGAAAAAAATACAGAAATTTTCCATTTTGTAAGTTGTTAAATATTTGCAGAAGACAAATATATGCCCTTGGAAAACACTTCGAAAATGATTCCTCTCTCTTTTTTTTTTTTTTAAGATTTTATTTATTTATTCATGAGAGACAGAGAGAGAGACAGAGGCAGAGGGAGAAGCAGGCCCCCCGCGGAGCAGGGAGCCCTATGCGGGACTCGATCCGGGGACTCCAGGATCATGACCTGAGCCGGAGGCAGTCGCTTAACCGACTGAGCCACCCAGGCGCCCTAAAGATTTTATTTATTCATTTATTTGAGGGAGAGAGAGAGAGAGCGCATGAGAGGGGGGAGGGTCAGAGGCAGAAGCAGACCCCCCCGCTGAGCAGGGAGCCCGACGCGGGACTCGATCCCGGGACCCCGGGATCACGACCTGAGCGGAAGGCAGACGCTTAACCGACTGAGCCAC